>NC_056748.1:1031690062-1031842562 GCF_019279795.1 Protopterus annectens
AAAAAAAAAACCCCCCCCTCCCCCCGGGAAAAAAAAAAAAAAAAGGGGAAAACCATATTTTCCACCCTGCTGCCTGACAAGGAGTCTAACGCTTTGGACGTCTGTAGTAAATGTTTGTAGTCCTGTATTACAGAGGGGTTTAAGGACCTCAACTGTGTCATGTCTCCAAATTCCAGTCCTGCCAAGTAGTTCAGGCATGGGAAAATCTTAAAATGTTTTGTCACTCTTTAGTAGTGCATCATAGGTGAGTACTAGGCTAATGGCTTTTGGGGCCTTTACAAGCCTAATCCATAGAAGTGACCTGGCATCATGCCAGCCTACGTTAGTTCCCAGTGCCTCTTCAAGTAGAGCTACTGAAGTGATTCACTGGGTTAACTTTCTATTACCCATCCACTCATCAAGATTTCTCTTGGAGGGACAGCAACGAGCTCTGCTGCACATGTATGGGAAGTGTGTTCCAGAACATGGGCTGTCTCTGGGGAGGAACCTGTCCCTCCAGCATGTTCTCTTGATTGTGGTAATGAGGTTGAGGTCTCTGGAGCATGTGGTCTGGAGGGGTTGGGATTTCTTTAGATGTAGCGTTTTTAACAGAGCTGGGTCAGACATGGCTTTGTAAGTCAAGCAGAGATCGACTGTAAGTAGGCGATATGAGACAGAGAATAGCTGGCGTCTTTTGAGTCTGTCTGTGTAGGACATGTGCTTAATGCCTAGGATCCTCTTTGTGAGGTGGTACTTTGTCCTCTCCATGTGTTGCAGGTGTCTAATGGGGTACATGCCAAATGGGCATTATACTCAATGATTGGTCTAATGAGGGAGTATAGTTAATAGAGAGAGATGATGACCTATTTCTTCCTGAATGCAAAATCCTTGCTAATGAGATGTGTCACATAGAAGGACTTTGAGCACAGTGGCAGTGTGGTGGTCAAAGGAGAGGTTGCTGTCAACTTGCATCCCCAGATCTCTTATAACGCCTTCAATGTACAGTGTGCTCCCTTCAATGTGGTAATTAATGGGAACTGAGTTTTTACCAAAGGAGATGATGCATTTTTTGGCGGTAAGCTTAAAGCCATGGTTTTGACACCAGTCATTGGTCTTAGTGAGGCTTTTCTGTAGGATGTCTGCATCACTTGGGGAGTTGATGTCTCCCAGCTTGCAGTCGTCTGCAAACTTGGTCAGCCATATTCCCTTTGTGTTGGCCTGGACTTCTGTGAAATAGATGCTGAACAGGAGAGGACCCAGGACTGATCCCTGTGGGACTCCACTCGTGACTGGTCGGTAGTCTGACTTGGAGTCCCTACTTTCGCACTGTGTGTTCGGTCTGTGAGCCAATTTGCAACCCACCTACTGATAAAGGAGTTGATGCTTAGTTTGGTGAGTTTATCAATAATTCCCAAGTGAGTAATGGTATCAAAGGCCTTGGCCAGATTGAGGTAGGCTGTATGCACTGCCTTTCCTTCCTTCACAGCCCTTGTGACTGACTCAAAGAAGTCAACCAGGTTGAAAAGGCATGATCTCCCTTTCACTAAGCCAAATTTCGTGGGGTCTTGAGTTTGGAGTTTTCCTGTACCTATTTTAATCAGGTCCATGATGATACACACCATAGCTTTACATATTGAATATTTAATAATGGGCGATAATTCCCAGGGTCTGTAGTTGCTTCCCCTTTATGAAGAGGGATGACTGTAGCAGTGCGCCATTCTGTAGGGACAAAGCCTGAGGTGAGGCTGTGACTGAACAGGGCACACAGATGTGGTGCCAGTTCATTTTGTAGTTCATGTAGAACACAGCCATGGATGTTATTGAATCCCATGGAAGCTGTATTCTTGGCCTTGGACGATGCAGCTTTAACCTGTTGTGCAGTTATGCTGGGTGCCTGGCATTCTTCCGGTATTGTGATTGGTCCTTTAGGGAGAGAAATGGGTAAAATTGGCACTGAATCTGTCGGCCAGTATGTTGGCAATATCTGTTGACTCAGTATAGGAGGTACCATTGTGCAGTAACTCAGAGCAAATCTGGGTATTATCGTGGAGGTTCTTGATATAACTATAGAAGGCTTTGTGATTGTTTTTAGTGTCTGCCACAATTCTGCCTTCATAGCTGGCTTTGGAGGATTTGATGAGGGATCTCAACTTTTTTTTGAGGCTAATAAGGGTGTTTTTCCAATCTTGGGACTTGACCTTTTTCTGCAACAGTTTCTTCCTTCTGTTGTAGAGTTTATTAATGGCAGGGGACCACCAGATTATCTTCCTTTTTTTGTAGGAGAACTTCTTGGTTCATCTGGGTATGACTAGTTCCATGCATTTATGTACATTTTCGTACAGTGCATTGGTGTATGACTCAGTAGTCATGCAGCTATTTTCCATTGGCTTGTGTGCCGTGAAAATAGCCACCACTGTTTTTAGCAGCCCAAAGTTAGCTTTGGAGAAGTTTTTCAAGGTGGTTACCTTTGCAGGGGTGTGTGGGTGAGATGTGGATTAGTTTATTGTTTGATCTGACCCGGAAGGGATAGTGGTGTAGAGTAATGGTCGCCCATGTTAGTAATAACCAGGTCAAAGATGTTGTTTCCTCTAGTGGGTGTCAGAATGAGCTGGTCCAGGTCACTGGAATTAATGAATTCCAGGAAACGTTGTGCCAGTGTGTTGGTGCTTGAGTAGTTTTCCCAGTTGATGGAGGGGTAGTTGAGTGTTGGGTGTACCTTGATAGATTCCAGGGTGCTTAGGAATGTGGAATGAGAGTCTAGGGACATGGTTGGGGACCTATAGCAGGCTATGACCTTTATCTCCGTCTTACCCAATGATAGTTGTACCTGAAGTATCTCAGATGCGTTATGCTGGGCTACTAGTCCAGAGGTTTGCATATCCTTTATGAATATGGAGACACCACCGCCTTTGGACATTCAGTTCATGTTTCAGGGCAAAATGTGTGGAATGAGTTACAGCCTGGTAGCGCAGGGGTGCTTTCTGCCTCTTTAAACCAGGTCTCCATTATAGCACAAATGTCGATGTTTTCCAGTTTGAGGAGTGCTTCGAGTGAGTGCATGTGAGTTAAGTGTGGTGATGCATCTTGCCCTAGTATTTGAGACATACTTTTTGTATAAATGTTTTATTTAAACCATGTCCAAAATTGTTTCCCTCAGTGACATCACCTTAGTGATGATCTACAGACTTATGGACGCATCTCTGCTGATGTGCAGCATGCGTTCATCATATTCCATCAAGGAAGCCCACATTTTCTTTTATGTGATGTCACTGAGTTTAAAGATCACCATAAATTGCAAGGAAATTAAATTTTATTGAGGATACTGTTACTTAAATAGGAGACTGAAAACGATCACTAATCAGATGAAAATGTAAATCAGCCACATATGTACCAAACACAGTGGTGCAAAAGGTAAGTCACTTATGTTTGACAAAAAAAAAAAAATTAAAGACCTTCCTGAGTTAGGGGTCAAGGAAGATCTTGTTCATAGCCTGCAAGTGACTTTTAAGTTGGACTTTCCCACGGTCCTTGTAAATTTAACTCTACTGATGCTGTGGTTAGGGTTACATGTTCAGGAATATCCCTAAAGAGGATGGTGTGGCTCAGCTTCTTATGCCAGAAACAGCATTGTAGATGCCTTTGCAGAGGGAAAATTGCTTTCCAGCCTTGACTTTCAGGATTACCCAATGAAAGCAGTGAATTTTCAGATACTTTTGCTAACTTCCCTGTGCCAGTTGAGGTAAAAGCAATGGTTCTTAAACTGTTGTGGAGCTGCCAATGGGGATGTTAAGTTTGGTGGACCATTATAAAGAACTGCTAGATTTTAAAAGTTGTCATTCAGAGCCAAGACCTTAACCAAAAAGATATTCACTGGAAGAGCAGTCCATGTAAAAGAGTAAAATTCCATGATTGGAGGAACTCCCTGGTCAGCTTCAGTAAGAATCTGAGATCCCTCATAAAATCCACCAAAGCTAGTTATGAAAACAAAATCGCCACTGACTCTAAAGAGAACCACAAAGCATTCTATAGCTATGTCAAGAATCTCAATGGCAGCACTAAGATCTACTCTGAGTTACAGCACAAAGGCACTAAATATGCAGAACCAACTGATATTGCCAACATCCTGGCAGATAGGCTCAGTGCTAACTTTACCCCCCCCCCCCATTCCCTAAAGGGCCCATCTCTATATCGGAAGAATGCAGTGTTCCTGTAATCATGGCTGCACAGGTAAAAAAAAACACTCTCCAAAGCCAAGAACACAGCATCCATGGGACCTGACAACATCCCAGGCTGCGTTCTACATGAACTATAGAACGAACTGCCACCCCACCTAAGTACCATGTTCAATCCTAGCCTCACCTCAGGCTATGTGCCCACTGAATGGCGTACAGCGATGGTTATCCCACTCCACAAAGGAGGAGCCACCACGGACCCTGGAAGCTACCTCCCCATTAGCCTGACGAGCCTGGTCTGCAAGGCTATGGAACGTATCATCATGGAACTTGTAAACAATGACATTGGTAATCTCCACACTCTGGACCCCACCCAGTTTGGGTTTGTAAAAGGCAGATCATGTCTCCTAAATCTGATAGACTTCTTTGAAGCGTTCACCAAAGCCGTAGATGAGGGTAAGGTGGTTCACACAGCCTGTCTTGATCTCGCCAAGGCTTTCAACACCATTTTTCTGGAATTATAGAGCAACTCAGTAAACTAAGTATAAATTTGTACCTGTATTTTGCATTCTGTGTATTACTATTGTGTATTTTTACTATGTTTTTAATTTGATTTTCTGTATTATTCTGGAGATTTTCTCCCCAGGACTCCATTGATAACGGGCTCTTCATGGCCCAATGGACTATCCCGGCAAACAAACTGCAAATAAATAAAAAAAATAAATAAATAAATCCTTATGTCACAAGATGGGTTGCCAACTGTCTCACTGACAGAACCCACACTGTGAAAGTAGCAGACTCCAAATCCTGACCAGTGACAAGTGGAGTACCACAGGGTTCAGTCCTGGGTCCTCTCCTGTTTGGTATCTACTTCTCTGAAGTACAGGCTAACACAGAAGGTCTTTGGCTAATGAAGTTCGCAGATGACTGCAAACTAGGAATCATAATCAAAACTCCAAAAGATGTGGACAATCCTACAAAAGGGCCTCACTAAGACAGATGCCTTGTGTCAAAGCCATGGCCTCAAGCTCAGTGCCAAAAAGTGCATTGTTATCCCTTTTGGTAAAAACTCTGTATCCATGAACTACCACATAGGCGGTAGTCTACTTAACATTGAAAGTGTGATGAGACCTTGGGACACAGGTGGACAATAGTCTCTCCTTTGATAATCACATCGCCACAGTAGTCAGGAAATCCTTCTACATGGCACACCTCATCACAAAACGTTTCTCATCCAGGAAAAAAGAGGTCATTTTTCCCCTTTACTTGTCACTCATTAGACCTATTATAGAGTACAACGCCCCTTTTGGTATGTACCTCACAAGACATCTACAACAACTGGAAAGGCCGCAGAATTACCTCACAAAGAGGATTACCGGCCTCAAACAGATGCCCTATACAGACCATCTCAAAAAACTGCAGCTTTACTCCGTTGGATATTGCCTACTCAGAGGCGATCTCTGCCTATCACACACAGCTATGTCAAACCCAGAGCTTTTGGACATGCTCCATTTAAAGAAATCCCAATGCCTCTGAGCTACATGCTCTAGGGACCTAAACCTTGTCACCACAATAAACAGAACATGCTGGAGGGATAGATTCCCATCCCAGAGACTTCCCATACTCTGGAACAGACTACCTATCTATATCAAACAAAGCTCCTCATTAGCACTCTTCAAGAAAAATCTTGATGATTGGAAGGGAGTTAGGAAATTCACCCCGGGGATCACTTCTGTGGCTCTGCACGACAGTGGCACAGGAAAATAATTTTCTTGGGTAGTGAAAGTCAGGGTAGCTTTTGGCTAGGCTTATATAGGCCCTAGGGTCAAGCAAATGGATGCAACTAAGGAAGTGATTTTTATGAGCTGGGAGACGGAATCTGAATTGCCTAGATATAGTAAGGCCTTGTTAAGTTTAATTCTGGTGGCTACCAAAATAGTAATTACTAGAAAGTGGAAATCAAAGTCTAAGCCAACTGTATTTGAGGTACTGAATATTTTTTTTTCAAAAAATTTTATTCAGGTTTTGTAAATAATCAGTGAAAATAAGCGTAAAGACCTGGAGGTGAATGCCAGTAGTGGAACAATAAAATAGCAAACAGAATATTCTAATATGTACTGACATAACCATAATAACTTAACTATTTACAGTAGTGCTGAGTGCCTAAACAAATAGAAGAAGAGTACATTAGGATCTAAGCAGAATAGGTGTACAAATATATAGGTAACAAAGGTGAAAGCTTTAACAGTGAGAGGATAGAAAGTAGAAGGAAGTGCCCAAGAGAAATGTGGAGGTACTGAATATTCTAAGAAAAATAAAAGGATTGGAAAAAGGCTCTTTAGAAAAAGGTAGGAGTATTAGACAAAAATGGAATTTGTTGGAGCAATACAGGCAAGAAAATGTTTTGGAGGAGGAGTGAGGTTTATGGGAAAGGTAGGAATTTGACCAATTTATGTAATTGATGAATTGATTATATTGTACAAAAGAATGTGTGAGACTTATAATATTTGTAACAGCGAACAAGTTAATATAGTTTTTCTTTTATAGAAATGTAAGTTTGCTTTTGTTACAGCTGCTAATTTAGTAAAGGGGTTTAAAAAATGTTTTTTGCATCACAGTTTACATGTTTCACTCTGCATGGGTTTTCTTATCAGTATTACTGATTTGTATTGTTTCTTCCTACATCTAAACAGTATGTTTGATTTGCTACCCTGAATTCTCTACATGCATTTATACTGATTTATACTGTGTGTGTGTGTGTGTGTGTGTGTGTGTGTGTGTGTGTGTGTGTGTGTGTGTGTGTGTGTGTATGTATACACCATGTGTATCCTTGCCTTTCTTGTAACAGGGGTTTTGGGTAGAAAGACTCAGAGAAGGACCCGTTAATGTTACCATTTAAAAAAATGAGTAGCCAGTCCTAGATGATTTTAATAGCATGTGCTGTGTGTGTGTGTGTGTGTGTGTGTGTGTGTGTGTGTGTGTGTGTGTGTGTGTGTGAGAGAGAGCCACCAGTGGTTAATGTTTGGTTAGTGATGCAGCTCTTGGTGGTTCATCTGGAGAGATTTAAGGGGCTCACAGCCAGTTCATTTATTTCACGAAGACTGAAACTGACAAGCTATTGCAAGATCACCCTCATGTGGTAGTAACTAAGGGCATATCCTTTCAGTGCCCTCAGGAACATGGCCAGTGGCTAAGATTCATTAACAAGTTTCATTTACATAATGCAGGGTTGTCATTTGTTGTTAGCATACTATTCAACTGCTAGCACTGTGTTAATAGTTTATTAAACATTCCTGCATTTGGGCATGTTGAAGGAACCAGCTTTGTACAGTGTATCTCAAAAATGAACTGCTGAGTTAGTCCAGATGCAGTTTGTGCATATTTCTCATTCTGCAGTTAGTGTACCACTGGGTTGCCTTGGCATCATACACTTTCATAATCTGGCAGTACTCAGTTGTATGTAAGGCATCCTTCATAATGGAGATGCAGGGAAGAGTGCTGGTAGTGAGGAAGTACACAAAGGCATTCAAGACCCTTCCCACTGCTGACAGATTCTTGTCATAGCAGCATCAAGTATATAGTTATGTCCACAGACAAAATGACATGCCACAGTATTTGACTAGTACGGTCATTGATGCAAGCATTTTTCGGGGGGGGGGGTGTTCGCCTTCTCCTCTTCTTTGGTAGTAAACATCCTCCTTACTTGTATATACTGACCTCACAGTTGTGCTTCTGTTAGGAAAGAGCAGGCACTGAGGAGGACAGTGTCTCCCTACATCCCATCCACAGCATCCCATTGCAACATATCTGAGCTGCAGATCCAGTTCACTGTTTGGAGATCCAGAGCAACATCTCTACTACTCTGTCTGACAGCCCTCGAAATCCACAAAGCATTTTATGTCATAAACATCAGTGACTTACAATGGATAAATGACCTAAAACCTGACTCGACAGCAGTGTAGTGTGGTATTAATGTGACTGTAATACTGTCATCAGTAAAACTACAACCAGTAATCTGAGGTGTCCTGCTTGCAAATAATTTTCAACATAACTGTGCATTGTATATATTGTAAAAGAAGGACCAGTGTCCCTCTGGACCAAACAGCCATGTTGTCTGTTATAAAATTAGAGTATGCAGCTGAACCCAGTGTTTGATTGGTCCTGGTTTTGGTTCAGATGATTTGAGTTTGTAGCATAGTGGGACAATGTTTACTTTCTGCAGGGAACTGAGCTTTGATTTTTGTGAATTACAGAGTTACAGCACCCATGTCATAATGCTGCCCAATAAGGTATAAGTATGCTCCATTTGTTTTTGTTCACCAAATCCTATCAGTTATGAGTGCGTGAGAGTAATGAAAGCATTTTCTTCTTTCCACTGAATTTCTTTCCACAGCTGCACTGTGTGTTTGGGTAGCCAAGGGCAGTCCTAGCACAGGTGCACTATTGCCCAGTGTACAATTGACATCTGGATACCTTAGATGTCTTAGCTCAGTTGGTCTGGTAGTAATCATATGGGAATGCACTTTTTCGAGTAGTTTGTAGCCTGGAATCAACACTGCTGGTGTTATAAAATATCAAATACAGCCCATTTTGTATTCAGGCACCTATTGTTTTGAATTCATGTTTTCTACTTTCATTCCTAATATGCAGTGCCATTTTGATGCAGTTAACATAATTAGCTCTCAAGGATTTCAGTTTGTATGCTCTTTGTTGTCTGTGTACAGCAGTTTTTGCAAAATCTGTTTTATAATTCTGTGAAGCTCTTTCTTATTAATAAAATATAAATTGTGGCATATTTTGTTCTTCTCATGCATTTTTAAACAATTAGTTAAATTAACAACATGCAGAACAGTAATATGTAGCATTTTAAACTTATGACGGGTAAGCACTGTTGAACTGAATGAGTGCTAAGCTGCTGTATCTACATAAAATGTAAGATGTATATTGTGAGAAAGCAGTAGTATAACAAACCTCCTGAGGAGGTGGTTAGATGTTTTTTTGAGTCTGACCCACAGTGTAGGTTAGTTTGTTGTGATCTTTGTGACAGTTAGTACAAGAATGTGTACATTTTGAAGTAAGAACAATATGCTCAGTGACCCAAAAAATAAGACACTGAATAGAGCTTATTTTAGCTGTTTCTGCAGTATGTTTCCCCTCTCTCTATCTTTTTTTTAATATTTTAGATGTGTGTATAGATGCTAGAATCTGTAACTTCTTTCTGTGTGTGTGTGTGTGTATGTGTGTGTATGTGTGTATGTGTATGTATGTATGTTTCTTCATACCTTTTTATCCCACCATTGTTGATCATGACCCCACTCCCAGTGCTCTACTGACGAGTCCTACATACTTCATTGAGAAAGGTCCCTCCAGTCCATACTGGGAGTAAAATTCTAGCATCTGTCACTCTGCAGCAGTTGACGGTGAGAACATTGTGCCAGATGGCAATCATCTATAGAGAACCACTTCTTTCATTTTACTGTAATTTTTCCAGGCTACTGCTGCATGCGAGACCTGTATGCACACGTATATGTTAACCCGATTTGTACCTCTCTGCTTTTAATGCCCTCTTGTTGCATGCCCTCTTATAGTCAGTATACATTCACCAGTTTATTCTTCAGCAGGCAGCCCTACTTCCATCTTCTTAATGTGGGAAGACTGGTCCTTAGCCAGTCTGTTGTTGGATTCTTTATCAACTTTATCAAAGTCAGAGTTGCAACCACTGTATCAGCGGAAAAATGCTGAGTTTTTTTTCTTGTTTTGATGTAGTGGTTGTTAAGTTAATGTTTTGACAATCAGCTGTTGACATCTTTGTATATTACACCACTGTTATGATATGTGGTGTATCGCATAATTTGTTGGAGAAGGCAATAAGAACAGGGGAGTGCTTTCAGGAGTAGGGAATCTGCTTTTTTGCAGTGATAAAACTGTGAAGAGCATCTTAAGTTCATAGGTTGTTGTTAGGCTAATGACCACTAGGGCCCTTACAGACATAACTGCACACCCTGAAACTCCTTTGGATCACGAGTATCGTGGGCATCTATTCGTGGGGGGGGTATGTTAGTAGGGAGGTAACTAAAGGATTTGTAAGGGTATTGTTAGGATAATACTTTTCTTATTGACGACCTCTGCCCATAAGGGACATGAAGGTCAGCCTGGGAGTAAATTTATGATTTCACCTTCAGTTGGCAAGGTTTCATTTGTTTAAGGTCAGGGACAAACTCTTTTACATGAATGGGGGGAACCTTTTCCATAGCTTGTGCTTCTTTATGGACACACATCTGTCACTCCAGCACATTCTCATTCCACAAGTGAAGTTCACATCCCTGGATCTACTGCTTCTGGTGCTGTTTGTTTTGTGCACATGGTACAGATACATCAGGGCTGTGCTCTGAGGAAACTCTGTAAGCCAGGCAAAGATACCCTCTGAGCAGCCTGCAGATGACTGAATACATAGACAGAGCTCTTAGGTGATCAGTGTATGACAGGGTATTCATGCTCCAAATTCTCCTGGTGATAAACTTTTGTGAGCGTTCCAGCTTTTGTAAGTGTCTGATTAGGTATATGCCAAATTTGGGGCATTGTACTCAATAGTTCTGATAAGGACCAAGTAGAGTGGTACTGTAACGTCCTGGGACATCAATACCATAACCTTACTTATAAGTTGGGTGATATAGAATGATTTTCTTATCTTAGTTGTATGTTGGTCAAAGGCAAGATTGCTGTCTACATATTATTTCCATATCTGTTACTACTGGTCAACTCTTATGAGTGTCTTATTGATGGCGTAATTAACTTGTGTTAACAGTTTCCCCAATGCATTTTTTTTGCATTGAGATTTAAGCCAAGGCCATGGCACCAGTCACTGGTCTGTGTTGAACCTTGTAAGATGTTGGTGTCTTGAGGAGGATTTATAATAGATCCCAATTCGCAATCATCTGCGATCTTGGTAAGCCAGTGGCCTTGAATGTTAGCCTTGACATGAGAAATGGATGCCAAACAGGAACAGGCCCAGCACGGAGTGCTGGTGAACTTCACTGGTGACCGGCCTCTTGGTGGAGGTGTTCTCTCCAGTCCTGGTTGGATGGTGGATGTCTCTAGTAGGTTTAGGTAAGAGTTGTGAGCTAGCCATGATGTGGTGAGGGACCTTATGTCCGATTACTTGCACATGGATGAGCTGCATAGTATCATCCTGTTTACCCAACCAGAAGGTGTGTTTGTTGCTAAAGTAGACCGAGATACCTCCACCTTTGGGCCCGGTTTGTGTTGTTGTTGGTCTAAATGTGTGGAAGACATTGTTGCCTTGCACTGCTGGAGTATTTTATTTGGCTTTAAATCAAGTCTGTGTCATGGCACAGATGGCTACATTCTCCAGAGTGAGGAGGTCTTGAAGAGTGTAAATTTTTTTTGCTTAGGCTCCTAACATTGAGCAGCAATACCTTAAAGTTGCTTGGAGACTTTCACTGTGTTGTTAGAGACTTTTTTAGGCAATGCTAAAAAGATAAAACTAAGAGGATGAATAAAGCGTTAGCTAATAACTGAAAGTGTGTGTGAGGAGGGACAGGTGTTAGTCTATCCTGAGTAAAGCAACATGGTCTGTTGACCATGTCCTCCCATGCTGACAGATATTTGATCCTTCTGGAGTGACACCAGAAACTAAGCCAATTATTAAAATCAATAATTTTATGCTCGTACTGTGGCATCATCTTTGGTGAAGGTAGAATCCTGCTCAATGCAAGGCTTGTACCTGTCTGTGACACATTCTGAGAGATCCATTATGTCTCTCAATGCAGTCCAGTGAGATACAGTTCAGGTCATTTACACCCACATGGACTATGATAGAATCATATTGGTACCTGGGGTGCAGTAACTTGTGTCCATGCATGATATTTCGGATCCTGGCTCCAAATAAACAAGTAACAGTTGTATTCTCCTTGTCTAACCTGGTGAGTAGAGCATCTGTGTATTGCACAGCCTCTCTCCAATGACAAAAGTACTGAGTAAACTATATGCTTACCTCATAGGCTTTGCTGTTGGGGACCATTGAGTTTAGGCTTAATTGAGATGTTTGCTGCTGCTTTTGGCGTGTGTTTTGGAGATTCCTGTAGAGCAATGTTGCCATTAGATGGTTTTGGATGTCTTTGAGATTTGAGAAGGTTTCAACACCTCAGCATAAAACAGTGTATGTGTGTGGTGAGTGGTGTATGTGTGGGACGTATTGTGGGTATTCCTGACAACCTCATTTGTGTGTGAGATTTTTGCCTCTAAGGAAGTTGGGCATTTATATCTCTTGCATGCTGTTATTTTTTTAATGATTAACAGACCAGATGGCTTAGTGGTTAATATCTTCACCTCCCATGCACAAGGTACAAGGTTCGATCCTGACCTCCGACCATTGCCTGTTTGGAGTTTGCATGTTCTTCCTGCGTCTCAATGAGGTTTCTCCCATGTCCAAAAAACATGCTGAGTATTTCCATCTCAAACTCACCAATGAATGGAGCTGTGGGCAGCAGCACAGACTCTACATGGTGCCCTGTAGGGGGAGTAGTTGTACAAACCAACCACTTTGGGCATCTACTGTGCTGTGCAGTATCCTTAAGATAGGAGAACACGGATCACAGGCTGCGTGCCGTGGCAGCGCTAGCCGTTCAGTTTAAAATATGGCTCTAGGTGATTTGATCATGTTGACTAATGTTGCCTACTCTGACCCAAGCCAGGGACCCTTGCTAATGGTGGGAGGAGTATATATTTGCCCCTATTGGCCAGTGTGTGCCCGCCATAAAGCCCAGAAGCCCTGGGTCAATAAGCTACTGGCTAGCCGGTGTCCAGTTGCCCAGTCTGGGTTACCTGGGATAGCTCTGTTGAGGGAAAGCTGGACGTAAAACCAACCAACCTGCCAAACATTAACTGGGAATTGCTACGCTTAATGTAGGTTCACTGACAGGATGCAGCCTAGAAGTGGATGACATGATGATACGGAGGAGACAGTGCATCCTATGTATCCAAGAGAAGAGATGCAGGGGCAGTGCAGCAAAGCCACTTGGCTTGGGATCCAGAGTCTACTACTCAGGTGGAGGGCAGGCTAGAAATGGTGTAGGAATTGTGGTGAGAGAGGCGCTTCAGAAGACAGTGAGGGATATCATCAGAATTAATGACAGACTCATGGCAATCAGACCCCAGTGTAATGATAGAGCAGTATTCATAATCTCAGCCTATGTCCCACAGCAGGGTTGTGATAGTGAGGAAAAGAGTGCATTCAGACAGCAGTTGCAAGCCCTACTAGATAAAGCAGGACAACATGAATTGGTGTTTTTAATGGGTGACTTGAATGCACATATAGGGACAGACAGAACAGGATATGAGGACTGCCTGGGCCCACATGGGTGGGGCAACAGGAATAAAAGAGGAGAAGCCATTCTAGACTACTGTCTGGCAAATGGCTTGATAGTAGCCAACACATGGTTCAGAGCGAGAGTCACAAGATTACGTACAAGAGTAGTCAACGTGCAGCTCAGGTAGACTTCTTCTTAGTAAGGAAAAGGCACCAGGGTAGAATCCATGATTGCAAAGTCATCCCCAGTGAAACAGTCGGTCCACAGCATAAACCACTAGTTGCTACAATCAGCTGCAAGCAGCAGTCAGAGAAGGCTCTAAGGTCAACAGATACCAGGCTGAAGACATGGAAGTTGACTGGAGAGAAAGTACAACAGTTCAAGGAATTACTTAGGGCTCTAGCTCCCCAAGAGGAGGAGGAAATAAGTGGAGTTGAAGAAATATGGCAGCACCTAAAAACAGCATGTGTTAGGACTACAGAAAAGATATGTGGCTGAGCCAGGTATGGAAATAAGGTACATAAGGAAAGCTGGTGGTGGAATGCAGAAGTCCAGGAAGTCATCAAAAGAAAGGAGGAGTGCAGGAAGAAGTGGGAGACAGAAAAGACTGACCAGGCTAGGAAGGACTACTGGTTGGCTAACAAAGAAGCTAAGAAAGAAGCTGCAATAGCAAAGAATAGGGCATCATAGGCTCTGTACCAACTTCTGGAAAGTGACTCTGTAAGGGGCACAAATAAACTTTATCAGGTTGCAAAGCAAAGACAGAAAGATAAAGATAGACAGATACCCTTCATAAGAGATGCCAACAACAACCTGCTCACCAGTCCAGAGGACGAGGCAGATGGAAGGAGTATTTCCAGCAGCTTCTGAATGAAGAAAACCCCACAGACGCTGTACTGCCCCAGAAACAGCCTGCGATGAGAGAAAGAGGAGCCCCCCCCAGAAGAAGTAAGAACAGCACTAAGGACGATGAAGTCAGGGAAAGCAGCAGGCTCAAATGAGGTCACAGCAGATAAGATAAAGATGCTGGGTGAGATAGGGGAGAAATGGCTCTTGAGGGTACTGATAGTGTGGAGAGAAAGGAGTATCCCAGAGGACTGGAGAATAAGCATATTCATGCCAGTGTACAAGAACAAAGGGGACATCCACAACTGTTGGCAGTACAGAGGCATCAAACTCCTATCACATTGCATGGAAGTTCTGGAGAGGGTGATTGATAAACAAATACACAGAGTAGTAGAATGTAAGATGGGAGGTGAGCAGTTTGGATTCAGATCAGGATGCAGCACAATTGACCTGATGTTTGCAGTGAGACAGATACTTGAGAAGAAGCTAGAGATGAGAGAGTCCAACTGGGCATTCCTAGACTTGGAGAAAGCATATGACAAGGTCCCAAGAAAGCTGATCTGGGCAGTACTGCGGGTGGTTTGAAGTCCCAGACACATTGGTAGAATTAGTGCAGGATATATTCAAGGACCCATTGACTCAAGTACGAACAGTGTTCGGCCTCACAGAGGAGTTCCCAGTGGGAGTGGGTGTACATCAGGGTTCAGCTCTCAGCCCACTACTGTTCATACTGGTGATGGACTACATTAACAAACAGGTCGGAGGGGACAGATCAACAAAGCTGCTGTATGTAGACGATGTGGCAGTACAGGCAGACTCTGAGCTAGAACTTCAGCAAAGGATAGGAGAATGGAATGTAAATCTGAAGGCACATGGGATGAACCTAAACACAGATAAGACAGGGTTATGGCAGCAAATTGGGGAAATAAGAAGCTGAGAATAGAAATAGAAGGGAAGGTAGTGGAACAGGTAAACAGCTTCAAGTATCTGGGAGGGATAGTTGAGGAGAAGAGTAGTCTGAATGAAGAGGTCAAAGCTAGAATCAGAGGGGCTGCAGCCTACTGGCATAGAGTATTAGGTGTAGTCTGACAGAAGAATGCCAAAGAAGCTGAAAAGGTGTACAAGACAGTGGTGCGACCAGTACTACTGTATGGTACAGAAACCTGCACAGTAATGCAGAACAGTTGAAGAAGCTAGAGGTGATGGAAATGAAGTGCCTGGGAACGGTGGTAGGATGCGCACTGTGGGACAGGCAAAGAAATGAGGACATATGAGCAGAAGCCAAAGTTGCTCCAGTTGCAGGAAAGATGAAAGAGAACTGATTACGGTGGTTTGGACACGTGTAGAAAAGCAGAAGACAATCCGATGAGGATGATTTGGGACAGACAGGAAGAAGATAAGAGGAAGTGAGGACGTCCAGCAAAAAGGTGGATGGACTGTGTGAAAGAAGATCAGCGACAGTCAGGCATGAGTGTTGAAGAAGGCAGGAGTGTGGCACTGAATCGAGAGAGCTGGCGACAGTTGACATGATACCCCAACCCCATGTAGAAAACAAAATGGGAAAAGGGGGCGGATGATGATAATGAACAGGTTGTTTAAAAACATGAGACATTTGCTACATTGCGTTAGGATGCCCAAATCTGCCAAGCTGGCTGCAGACACCTAAGGAAATTGCATATCCTTGTCTGCTCCTGTAATAGAGTGGACTGTTTAGGATTGAGGATTGGGTTTTAAGAGGGGTCTCCTATGAGAGTTTTCGGGTTAAGGGCAAGATGTTAATAGTGCTATGGATATGGAAGTGCTATTTGATGTGCAAGCTAGCTGCTCTAAACTTAATTCTGCACAATGCAACACTGTTTAACAGGTTTCATACCTAATCCTAATTTTATAAAGAAATTATACTGTCTAGGGGTTTGTACTACACAGGGCACTGCTAACCGCCACTGCACAATGGGCAGCTCCATGTAGACTCAGCTGATTTATAGCAGAGAAAAAAAAGCTTGAAAATGGACTCCTATACCCTGTAGTCAACAAATGACCACACTTTGAGCTCCCCAGAGTGCTTCCCTGCTCAGAGAGACCAGGTAAACACTTTCTGCCACAAGTTAGCTGATCCTGGAATTTCTTAATGTAAAGGCACAGGCAGCAAAGGTAGCCGTAACAAACAACTAAATCCCTGACAAACTCACCCATCAGCAGGGCAATTTGGAGGCAAACAGAACTTAACGCCAACAAGCAGAGAAATGACTATATGAAAAGATGGACCCAATAAATTGTGTTTGTTGTTTTGTTAGTGTTATGGTCATATGTATAATTTATATGAAAGTAAATATTTCATATAATCTGAGTAACTAATATTATCAGCTTCATTTTGGATGTAGGTCTCTAAACTGGCATTGAAAAGGTTTGCTTTATAAATATGCTGTTACCAGCTGATTTCTTCTTTTGTCTGTTTTTCCAGAGTTCCTCCTGCACATGTACTGTCTCTTAAGTATTGCATGTGGTGCAGCCGAACCCAGTGCTTGCACTGTGATGTTTTGTATCAGCTGCATTTTGTTTGTAGTGTAGTAGAATAATGTTTTGCAGTCTGTGGGGATCTGAGTTTTGATTTTTATGAATTACAAAGTTAAAGCACCTATGTCATAGCATTACCCAGTAAGTCATAAGTTAAGAGCAGCTTAATTTATTGTTCAACAGATTCTACCAGTTTAGTTGCAAGAGTGTGACAGTAATGAAAGCTTGTACTTGTTTGCACTGTAGGTCATTCCACAGCTGCACTTTGTGTGGCCAAGTCAGCCTTAGTCTTACAGTGTGGCAGCTTCCTTCTCTTCATACATGCATTCATTTACAGAAAAAAATAATTCTGAAAAGACACAACTGCATTTTCCTACCTTTGCATTCTTGATGTAAGGTTTTCAGAAGTCTTTTGCTAAGATGTACAATTTGTTAAATTTTCATTATTTTCAGAACAGAACTATTTTTATGTAGCCTTGAAGGACTTTGATCATTCCAATAATCAGCGACTTTGCCACCTCAGTGTGTGTGAAATCTGTTTAAGTAGCTTTGTGGGGGGAGGGTTGACTTCAGCTGTTCATCCTTTTTCAGTGTGCCAGGATAGAAGAATTGCTCTTAACATCATTCTTTAAGTGGACAGCTTGTATCGCTAGATACTTATCTGGCACCTTTTCCTTATCGTGTTAATGCTGTTGGTACATTGTTTTACCAAGCCAGTTATGTAAAATGTGTACTGTCATTGTACTTGGCAAGGAAAGTAGTAATCACGCATCTGTTAAATCAAACTGTATTTCACTATATGTTCTTTATCTAGCCTTAAAGCAGCACTAGTCTGTGTTCATTTGCTTTTACAGATTATTCTTTTAAACGCAATATTTTTTCTGTCATTTGATTACCATATGCATTCACTTTTAATTGACATAAGAGTATTCTAAAAGCCTGTTTGTTTTTCTGGTTTTAGTAACTGTGGTCACAGTGATGTGAATCTGCATAGCAAGAGCCACTCTAGCTGATAAAATTATAAATTTTTAAGTTTCATGCTATGCTCCTTCTGAGGCATCTTGTTTGTCATCGTTGGCTGCTAATCTGTGCTGAACTTAACTGTATTTTGACAGACGAAAGCAGACTCTTAACTGTTGAAAGTGGTTAGAAGACAGTAAGTTTGTTCTTGATTAATCACAGGAAATACAAGACAGCAGGCCCAGTGGCCATGTGCACCTTACCAAATAATAACCCTCAAACCTTACCACCTTTTTTCCAGGAAGGTGAGGGCTATAACTTCTGTTGTAAATTTAAGGGGATTCATCACGTTGCTCAATGGACATTTAAAGGAAGGAATAAGTTCGCTTTGCATGATTTGCAGAGGAAACTATTCCAGAGCAGGAGATTACTCTGGGTGCTGAACTGATCCGTCCATTGTGTGTGTGTATTTTCTAATTTAAGTTTAGATTTCTGTTTGTAGTGTTCACTGCAGTATTCAACTTACTGTGAAAAAAGGAGGTGAAGGATAACAGTATCCTTAAGGGCATGGTAATTAATGAACATATCTCCCCTCAGGAGTCTGTAAGAGACAGAGCATTAAGTCAAGGCTTCTGGCCCATCCTAGTATAGTGATTAAGATCCTTCTGTTTAGGAACCTCTGTGGCTTTTCAAGTTTTTTAATATGTCTGGTGAGGTACATGCCAAATGATTTGCCACATTTAGTAATGTTTCTGACTAGGGCTGAATATAAGGGCAGGGTAACCTCTTTGGAAATTGTAAGATATGCCTTTGGCAATTGGTTGTGAAATATGGAGAATTTCCTAATTACTGTGGCCACATGGTGATCAAAGGACAGGGAAATATCTACCCGGGTTTCCAAATCTATAATCACTGTTTTACTTGATAATTGTCACTGTCAGTGCTGTAGGCTGCAGTGATTTAGTATTTCCCGAAGGAGATGCTACATTTCTTGACATTTAGTTTCAGCCCTTTATATATGCACCAAGTATTTACCAGTGTTACTTAATTTTGAACTGTATATTTATCTTGAGGGGTCTTGACAATTATGCCCAGTTTACAATCATCAGCAATTTATTCAGCCATAGATTATTGTCATCGGCAATGAGGTCAGAGAAATAAATGCTGAACAGGAGAGGACCAAGCAGAGAGTGTAGCTGGTTTGTCCACCTCCCAGAGGCATTCTCCATATCTGGCACCCCTCTACATCATTGAGGAACAAAAGAAAAAGTTGTCTGCAGTCTGGTGACTGGTACTCCTGAAATGCAGAATTCCACCAAACAATCAGATCCCACTGATGCCTCACTCTCTCATCTCCATCACTCCTCAGGAGAGGAGTAATTTAAAAAAAAAAAAAGAAAAATGTCCACAATCTAGCACCTGGTTCTTCTGAAATGTAGGAGCCAATCAGGTCCCATTTCTACACCCTACCCACTCCCCTCCTTTCTCAGCTAAAATAAAACAACATCTCTTCTGTTTCCTTAAACTTCAGCAAACTACCATGCTGGGCTTCATCACTCAGATTTGATGATTGCTCATTTTGCATAATTTATTTCTTTGGCTGCTTGGCTTGTTGAATGTTTTGATAATATTCTACTGTCTGTAACTTTTATTGGTTTTCATGTTATATCTTGTTTAGCTTGTATAAAAGGGCTTAGGTAATACACACTGAATGAAATTTGTAGTGCAACACGATCTGCTGGAAGTACTGATGCATAGTACATAACTGCTTATATGTGGGTGTGGATATAGTGTTTCTTTAGAAATTGAACATGAACGTATCTACAGAACAGAGAGACTTGAAAGTGCGAGTGGATACCAATTCCTAGATTGGAAGAGCTAAACAGCACAAAAGCACCTCTTAAGCCTTAATAAACCAACAAAAACAAATAAAAAGGCTTCCACCAAAGCAAAAAGAATCTTTAAAAACCCAGTCTTTAATGGAACATATAAAAGCACGAACTGGTGATGAACTGCATGTCAGACGGGATAAGCGTTTTCAGTTAAAAAACCTTCATCAGATCCTGTTACACTGACCTGATGCAATACTATTTAAATAAAATCCACGAACTTCCAGCCAATGAGAACGGTCTTTGATATACACACCTTTCTTGGGCCATAATGTAATTTCCTGTTCAAGTTTCTGTCTTTTAACATAGGTTTGATAGGAACTACTTGGTTGAGCCCTGGTGGCTGATTTGCTCTGAGGTTCATGATCCACTTCATTTCTTCCTTTTCAGTTTTATTAACTAAATCTCCTCCATGTAAATTAAGATGTGTACATGTATGTCATGACAATAATGCAAAGGGAGATTTAATGCAAAGAAATATACCGCGATTAAATGTACAAGCGGAGATACATGGTGCTGTATCATACAACGAACAGCATTCTGATAAATCTGTGTGTAATTTATCTGTCAAAAGGGTAAATGGAAGTGTTATAAACACTGGATCCAGTGGAATAGATGAAATAACGGATGTTGATAAAACAGGAAATCAAGCTATCACTCTGGAAAAGAACTCTGAGGACTTAAATCAAACTGGGCAAGGTGCTATACCAAAAAAAGGGGCGTAATCATGCACCACTGTTACAGCAGCTCCCTTTTCTGATCCAACAGAAAAATGTAAGAAGATCCAGATCAGAAAGCAGGGAGAGAAAGAAGAGGAAAGTAACTCAATAGTAACAGCTAATAACACTGACTTAACTTCCCTAGTAGTTAATATATCAGACTGTGAATTGACTAATCTTCAATTAAGTGTTTTACAAAAAGGTTTAACCTTTATACCCTCTGTACGATCAGACCTGAGCGAGTTTGTGACAGATTTAAGGTGTTTTGGCAGGAATGTTACGCTAAAATATATTTTTAGAAATGAAAGAACTGGCTCAAATAATGATCTATATAAGCTGAGAAAACCAAGTACTTTCGTCCAACAAATCATCCCACTGTAGAGATGTTTATGAGACTATGTGAAGATGAGGTAGCTGAACGGAGACAAAAAGGGAAAGGGAAGCATTATTATAATCTAACGCAGGATGAGTCTTTAGCGCTAAGAGAGCTACAGGAATTGAAAGACAGTTTTCAGACCAGCCGACAAAGGAGGGGCAATAGTAGTGATGAACTATAAGCACTATGCTCAGAAAATGCAGGAAATGTTAAAAAATGATGACATTTATAGTATAATTGAGGAACATCAAATAGGAAGATTAATTTCTTCAGTGAAAGATTCTTTATATGAGAAATTGATGACTAGAGAAATTGATAGAGTTGTATGAATTTTTTGACATGGAACATCCAACTATTCCTGAAATAAAAGGGCTACCCAAGATCCACAAGGATTGTATCAATCCACCTCTTAAGCCGATAGCATTGGGGAGAGGATGGATCAAAGAGCCGCTCTCCATTTTTGTGGAAGCTGAACTTAAGAAATTAATACCATTTGCACAGACTGTACTAAGAGATACTGCTCAGCTACTGGAGAGGCTATATGAAAGGATGGAACAACTAGATTCCTTACACAATCTTGTTTTGGTGACAATGGATGTCAATAATTTATTCATCTGTATACCAAAAATCTTTGGAATAGAAGCAATAAGAGATTTTGCATCCCATTTTGAAGTTCACATGGATGTGAATTTAGTCTGCAGTTTGCTAGAACTAATCCTGGAAAATAACGTGTTTTTATATGATGATAGCTATTGGCAAAAATGGGGGGTGGCCATGGGCACCCCTTGTGCAAATAGCTATGTGAATCTAGTCCTAGCTGAATGGGAAAGATGATGGGAAGTGGATTTAAATAACTATTGGAAGAGTTGCATCATCTTTTACAATAGATTTGTAGATGATATTCTATTCCTATGGAATGGAGGAAAGGAGCAGTTGAATGATTTTGTTAATTACTTAACGAACACAGCCAGCTTCTTAAGATTTGAAGTGACGACATCAGAAAGCGATATAGAATTCCTGGACGTCAAAATTCTAATGAATAAAAATAACAACAGAGGGATTGGCACCACTTTGTATCGAAAACCAATGTGGAGGAACCACATGCTACATTATACGAGTATGCACCCAAGACACATTTTTCAGAATATTGTTGAAAACCAAGTGACTAGACTCTGTACTGATGATGAGGTCTTTCTAAAAGAACAAGATACCTTATTACAAAATTTTGCATCCAGAGGCTATGATAACAGGAAATTAGAATTGAGTAAAGATCAAGTAATGACTGTTCATCATAACAAGGGACAGCCATATTACTCGAAGAAATCATTCAATAGTGTAAATAAAAAAATAAATAGTAATGACCTCAAGTGCATGATGACTTACAGCACTGATCGTTCTGAGGTGTGTGAAACCATTAAAAAGTTTTGGCCCATCTTTACTGCTGACAGCAGAATTAGAAAAATAGTAAGAGTTAAACCTAGCTTTTGTTTTAAAAGCAAGAAGAACCTGAAGGACCTGCTATGTAACAACAATGGCAAATTTAATAAACAAAAGACAGATGGAAAAAAGCTAATGGGCACTCACAAATGTGGTTTCTGCAAAGCATGCAGCTTTATTAATTGTACAAATGATTTCATACATCCAGTAATGAACAAATGCTTCAAATGTTATGGGTTTGCAAATTGCAATACCAAGAATGTTATTTACATTGCTACCTGCAACTCATGTTGTGCCTACTATGTAGGAAAACCTAACAGAAAATTAAAAAAACGGATACTTCATCATCGGTTAGATATTAAAAATAAAATAGAAACTAATGCCCTTTCCGTTCATGTGCAAGAGAACCCAGGACATCTGTCCTCTTTTATGGTAATTTCATGTACACATCTTAATTTAAATGGAGGAGATTTATTTAATAAAACTGAAAAGGAAGAAATGAAGTGGATCATGAACCTCAGAGCAAATCAGCTGCCAGGGCTCAACCAAGTAGTTCCTATCAAACCTATGTTAAAAGACAGAAACTTGAACAGGAAATAACATTATGGCCTAAGGAAGGTGTGTATATCAAAGACCATTCTCGTTGGCTGGAAGTTCGTGGATTTTATTTAAATAGTATTGTGTCAGGTCAGTGTAACAGGATCTGATTAAGGTTTTTTTTAACTGAAAGAGCTTATCCCGTCTGACCTGCAGTTCATCACCAGTTTGTGCTTTTATATGTTCCATTAAAGACTGGGTTTTTAAAGATTCTTTTTGCTTTGGTGGAAGCCTTTTTTATCTGTGTTTTTTAATTCCTAGATTCTTAAATCTTAGATTGTTTCCCTTTTTCTGAGGTAAACTGCTCTTGGAATTAGTATATACAAGTAGCAGGGATAAGGATCCCAGATCCCTGCATTGGGGAATGCAACATGTCAAAGCACTCTTCAGAAATGTATTAATGGTATTAAATCAACTTTCAAAATTTACTGTATTTCTTATATAGACCCGCTTTAATTCTTTGGCGTTAAAGGCTCACATTTCTATTAAGGAGCCATATTTCTGTGTGTGTGTGTGTGTGTGTGTGTGTGTGTGTGTGTATATATATATATATATATACATATATATATATATATATACACACACACACACACACACACACACACACACACACACACACACACACACACACACACGGTATATAATCAAAAGTTCATAATCTCTAATGTGTTTAACACCGGCAGAAGTGATCAAAACTGATTTGATCGCTTATGTCGATGTTAAGTTCCTGCAAGGTTTTTCACAGTGGGCATCGGGGAAATTGCCTTTTCACCCATGTAGAGTGATCTCAGAGTTGGTATATATAATTAGTATTTAGCAGGGGGTGTGGGGGTGCAGGGCGGGGGGGCTTGCCACCCTGCAAATAAACATAAATGTTCTGTTTTTTTCATTGTTTTGGCTTTCAGTCTTTTGGGATCAATCGTTAGGTGTTCGTGATCTGTATACTTCGATGTTTAGAAGTACATCTGTGTGTATGTATATGTGTGTGTATATATATATATATATATATGTGTGTGTGTGTGTGTGTGTGTGTGTGCATATGTATATATATATATATATATATATATATATATATATGCACACACACACACACACATATATATATATATATATATATATGTAAATATGTGTATATACACCCACACATGCAATGCATACATTTATCTATATATATATCTATATATATATATAGATATATATATATATACATATATGTATATATATATATACACACACACACACACACACACACACACACACACATATATATATATATATATATATATATATATATATATATATATATATATACACACACACATACATATATTTATACAGACATGCTTTGGGTGAATGCACGTCTGTTTTTTGGCTCAGATAAATGTGTGGAGTGCAAGCAAGCTGGAATCTGTACTCTTTGTTAATGTGGGACTTGGATTTGTTGATTGGTTTGTCTGCACATCGTTTTTGTCAGCTAAAATTTGGATTGTTGGTGTCTCATTATGAAATAGTTTTCATGAGATAAACTGATTTTGCAAGGAATAAGTTGCTACAACAAAGATACAGTAATACATTTAAAAAAAAAAATAGCCAAATACATGTTGTATATTGTCTCTATTTGTTAAGTCTTACTGCAGAATTGTATTTTTCAGAGAATGTCTTAATGTCATTCACACACTATAGAAGAATGCTGAAGCAGCAATGCAGAAAGCATTCCCGGACTCCATTAAACATTATTTTGCAGGAGGTCTACTGGAAAAGAGCTTTGACAGAAAACACACTGCACAAAAATGTTGTGTGTTATGTTGTAATATGGTTCATGCAATATTTATATAGTAGGAATGACTGTGGAATGCCTTTGTGCAAAAGAGAATGCAAAGGTGAAAGCTTTGTAATGGTACATTGATGTAGCTGTGGAGCTGAAGATGAAACAGAAGACAGTTGTTTTCTGGTCTGGAGCAATGATTCAAGTGGCGCAGTAAATACTGTTTGCCATCAGCAACATGTATATAATTGTGTTCATATTGCTTTTATAGCTGCCCTGCCTTTTTGTGAATGGCCTGCAATTCTCAAATCTGTTTTTGTTGGGGAAGAATACTGAAGAAAATAAATTGTACATCTTGTGGTCACTTGATAATTTCTTGCAAGTTCAATTGATGTGTAAAGATCATTTTGTTCTCTTTTTCAGCTTTATCCCAATTGTAAGTCTTTTCTTTCTTTTTATTCTTCACCATGCACGCTCAGCTGTTTTTTTTTTTTCCAAAGCCGGCTGCAGTGAATTTGTTATGGAATGCCTCCTTCCAGGGAAACAGATACTCCTCAAGGGCTGTGGTTTGGCATTAGCAAGCAAATCACATCAGCAACTCTCCTGGGCTTTAGAGCCTACTGTTTGCCTCTTTTATCTGAGCACTTTGTTGCAGGGTTAGTAACTGTATTGGACACTGCCTGAATACACTTTTTTGGTCAGACTCTGAAAATATTCATAATTTGCCATGAACTGTACTGCTAGGGTTGGAAGTAAATGCAGAATTTAATGCTATTTTTAAGTCTATGTTTAATTCAGATTTACTGTACTGGAATATGTATGTTCCAAGACAGTGAAAAATGCAAACATTTCTTCATAGCACAAATATGGAAAATACATTAGCAATGCTTAAAGTTGCTTAGTGGTTAAGAAAGAACAAAGTCACTGGAACAGAGATGTGATGTAATAGCTGTTAGGTTTAGCAATTACACCTTTGTTGAGCCAATAAAAGGTATTGCAGTCACATCTGTATTTCTATTGTCTTTGTGTTTTCTGCTAGTGGACCAACAGACATTTTTTTCATTAGTGGTTACGGTTACTATAGGCCGCGGTGGTGCAGCGGTTAGCGTTGTCGCCTCACAGCAAGAGGTTCTCCGGTTCAATTCTTGGCTGGTGCGCCTTCTGTGTGGAGTCTGCATGTCCTCCCTGCGGTTGAGTGACATTTAAAGACATACAGGTAGGTGTGTGCGTGAATGGGTTTGCCTTCTTTGAAGGTTGGGCATCGGGCTGGCACCTCGGCACTGTAAAAATCTACTGCCAATCATTAGTGGACCGGAGTTTCGCTGTGGCAAACCCTAACTGGAAAAAGCCGAAAGACATTAGTTTTAGTGGTTAAGGTTACTGCCTCTTAACTATAGGACCCAGGGCTCATACCTGCCTTCACTTACTGTTTTTTCAGAGTTTGCATATTCCTGTTTCTGTATAGGCTTTTCTTTGGTAGTTCAGATCCCCCCCCCCCCTGCAAATAAAAATTGCTGGTTGATTGGCTTCTCTAAACTGTGTCAGTATGTTAATTGGTCTGAAGGACCTAGCTTATGAATGAAAAGACTTTGTAGCAAAGGGCCAGTTAACTTGACAAGTTGAAAAAGGTCATGAAGAAAATTTAATTGATCCACAAAAGTAACTCCTAAACAAATCTATGAAATTAACCATAGTTTGGTACAAATTTACAAAGGGTGGTGGGGGCATATCAGGCTCTTAACAGTTTTAGTTGTACCTGCTGAAGTATTATTGACTGGAAAATCTTGGAGTTTATCCGATTGCATACAGGCATACGGTCCAATCAAAAATTGCCAAACATGGAGCTACTTATGTTTAATGTGGAATTGCTTGATGTTCCGCATCCTTTTTTTTTTTTTTTTTTTTTTGTCCCATAACAAATCTGGCATCCCTGGGCCTACTACTTGCATGGAGCTACAATATCTGTGTAGTTTAATTTTTCACACTCTGAAGTGCCTGAAATTGGTAGAACAGGTTTCTGGAATATGCTGGGCAAGGAAAAAGAGAAAGAGATGTCAGAGAACAAGGAAAAGAGGTTGCAGAAGAGGTATTGATGTAAAGCTAAAAGCAAACCCCCTATAGGCCTGTACTTTCAACTATACTGTTAGCTAATGTGAGATCACTGGACAGCAAGATGGACTACTTGAGCCTGGCACTCTCCAGCAAGAACAAGGTGAGGAATACTAGTTTATTTTTGATTACTGAGATGTGGCTGCATGGCAAGATAATCGATAGTGCAATGAACTTAGAGAATTTTATGCTGTTTCATGCAGACAAAAAACATACATTGTATAGAAAGGCCAGAGGAGGTGCAGTTTGCATCTATGTTAACAAAAGGTCATGCAGCAACTGTGAAATTATACTATCACACTGCTGTGAGAACTTAAAGGTTTCTGTCCATTAAATGCTGACCATTTTACTTGCTCAGAGAGCTGAATGGGGTCATTGTAACAGTGTTGTATATTCCACCTACTGCTAATACCACTGAGGCTCTAAATAAAGTATGCAATCACATGGGTGAGCTGAAGAAGAAATACCTGACTTTGTACACATGACAGCTGGTGACTTTAATAAAGCAGATCTGAAAGTAGTATTCCCACACTACCATCAGTATGTGGACGTTCCTACAAGGGGTGATAATATCCTGGGTAAGGTGTACATAAACTGAAAGAAAGCTTTATAAGGCAGTGCAACTTCCACAAATGGGAAACTCTGACCATTATACCATCTTGCTATCTTCAGCTTACAAACCTGCACTGGTTAGTGAGAAACCCATGAAGAAACAAATCAGGGTATGGCCCATGAGGGCTATGAAGGCCCTCCAAGACTGCTTTGAAAGAACCAACTGGGATATGTTCAGGGAGGCTGCCACAGTGAATCAGCATCTGAACATTGATGAATACACTGCGGTAGTGATGGCATACATTTCAAACTGTGTTGATGGGCTAACAAATACCAAGAGTATCATTATTAGAGCTAACCAGAAGCCATGGCTCACCCCTAAGGTATATGAGCTTCTGAAGGTGTGAAACGCATGGCAGTCCTAAGTGTAGCAAGAGGTAATCTGAGGAGGGATATAAAGGAGGCTAAGGAGGAGTATGGCAGAAAGGTGCAGAGCCACTTTGATGACATGAAGGATGCAAGGAGACTATGGCAAGGCATACAGGAGATCACTGACTACAAAATCAGGTCAGCACAGTGTGAGGACAGCATTAAATTCCTGGACAGTTTGAACATCATCTTTAGTAAATATTGCACTTACTTGGAATAGATGTAAGTATATACATTGCACAAATAAAATTTCACTTATTTGTCCACACCCCTGGACAAAAAAAAAATTATTTGTCCAGATCCCCAAAGGCTGTGGTGGTGCAATGGTTAGCATTGTTGCCTCACAGCAAGAGGTTCTTTGGTTCTATTCTCAGCTGGAGCACCTTCTGTGCAAAGTCTGCATGTCCTCCCTGCAGTTGTGAGAGCTTTAAAGACATGCAGGTAGGTGCGTGTGTTCCTTCTGTGAAGGTCAGGCACTGGGCTGTCAACTCAATACCATAAAACTCCACTGCCTATCAGTCTGCAGGCAGGTATCCCACTGTGGTGACCCCTAACTGAGAAAAGTTGAAAGACATTGCATTTGTCCAGACCCTTTCTGGGTTCCTGGCCCAGAAATTGTAGCTATTGGCCGTTTGGACAGTTTTTTTCCATCCCTTTCAACGTTCTGGTTTAAAAGCCGCACTTGCGCTTGTTTCCCACCTTTCCTGTAACTAGCCTAGTCCAGATACAGAGTTGCTGTATCCAGGACTGTTGGTAAGCTTCTGAGCCCTGCAAGCCTTTCTGTGTTGGAGGAAAGCCTTCTAGCTTATCAGTGGGAGTGGTAAGCACTAGGTAGCCTGTCTACCATGAGAGGAGAGGTTCTTGGCCCAGAAATTGTAGTTTATTGACCATTTGGACAGTTTGTCCGTCTTTTTCAACTTTATGGTTTAAAAGACCAAATCTGCACTTGTTTGCCATCTTTCCTGTAACTAACCTACTGGGTAGCACTAGAAAGCCTTAAACTGATACAAGCCTTCTAGCTTAGAAGAGAGACTTTGGAGTGATTAAGTATCAGTTTTCTGTACTTTCTTGCTGTACTTAACTGTTTTCCGACCTAAACACAGATTTTCCAGTGTTTATTGTGGCTTGTTTTTTTCACATATTGTACTTATTTGACTGCCTGCACTTTTAAAAAGTTGTTTTTGTTTAAATAATTTGTTTAACTGTTGTAGGCTACACACTGAAGTGCGATAGCCTTTTCTGATAGCTTCTAGTTGTTTAAAGCTGTTTTAAGTGTATTTTTATTTTTTACTGTTTTTGCCTTATCTTTTCAAAAAAAATTCATGGGTTCATAAGTAGGTACTAGGCTATCAGCCCTGGGGCCTATACAAGCCCAGCCAAAAAGGTACCCTGGCTTTTGCCACCCAAGAAAATTATTTTTCTGTGCCACTGTCGAGCAGAGCCACAGAAGTGATCCCCGGGGTGAATTTCCTTTTCCCATCTAATCATCAAGATTTTTCTTGAAGAGTGCTAAGGAGGCGCTTTGTTTGATATAGATAGGTAGTCTATTCCAGAGTATGGGACGTCTCTGAGACAGGAATCTATCCCTCCGGCATGTTCTGTTTATTGTGGTGACAAGGTTTAGGTCCCTAGAGCGTGTAGCTCAGAGGGATTTCTTTAAGTGGAGCATGTCCAACAGCTCTGGGTTTGACATAGCTTTGTATGTTAGGCAGAGATCACCTCTGAGTAGGCGATATGCGACAGAGTAAGGCTGGAGTTTTTTGAGACGGTCTGCGTAGGGCATCTGTTTGAGGCCAGTAATCCTCTTTGTGAGGTATTTCTGCGGCCTTTCCAGTTGTTGTAGACGTCTTGTGAGGTGGATACCAAAAGGGGCGTTGTATTCTATAACGGGTCTAATGAGTGATGAGTAGAAGGGAACAATGACCTCTCTTTTTCTGGATGAGAAACCTTTTGTGTTGAGGTGTGCCATGTAGAAGGATTTCAAAACAGTGTAAGAAACTTCTCTGTATGGAAGATTTTCAGTCCATATATTTCTCGTTAGTCGCTGTATATTAATCAGATCAGGCAATAGTAGTAGAAGTAGCGAACGTAAACTCATCAAGTCAAAAAGTAATAATAGAAAATATATAATTCTACAGCATTACTAAGTATTCGAAAGTAATCCAAGCAAGGCAGGCAGTCTGTTTCCAGTCGAAAATCCTTTATTAAGTACACAGACAAGCAATCCAAGTAAAACAAAAATAGAGTAATAATTTCCTTAGAAGCTTTCTAAATATATATATACTTTTTATCAGGCATAGGAGTGGTTTATTGTGCTGTAAAACAGTGTTATTGGTACACATGTTAAATTCACATCCCTTCCCCCATCAGTGTGACATTCGAGCTGGTCCTGCCCTACCTAGTAGCTGTCATAATAATATATAGCCCTAATGTACTTTAATGGTACATCTTATTTAACCAAATTATTAAGTAAATTATTAAGTCTGTGATTTTATGCAAGGCAATATACTACATGGCTGAAAATATATCAACCTTAGTTCATTTTATGATCAAAAATTATATATAAATATATACATATACATTTTGTATGTAAAAATCACTTTCTATTTTCATAACCTATTGGTAACAAAGATCGCTTTCGTCCTTCTAGACTTCTTCAGGTCTGTGTACAACAACCCTAAAAACCTATATAATTGTATAATTAGTTAGTATTGTTATTACCATCATTTTGAATAAAGTGGAAAAAAGAGAACCAGAAAAAAATAATAAAAATAAAAAAAAAATATATATGTATGATGATGGAAACAAAATATACACTTAAATTTCAAATGATTTAAAATGGTATTTAAAACCAATTTGTAGAAAAAAATAAAATAAAATACAATTAGTCATGTAAACAATGTGGCAATTTTCTAAGTTCCAGTGCACTTTTAATTGAACAGTAGTAGTTTAGTCCAGGCTTTGTAAAAGAGTTCAGCTTTAATGTAAACATGAACTCATGTGGCAATTAAAGCTGAACTCTTTTACAAAGCCTGGACTAAACTACTACTGTAAACATGAACTTACTACTATTGTCTGATCTGATTAATATACAGTGATTAACTAGAAATATATGGACTGAAAGTCTTCCACACAGAGAAGTTTTTTACACTGTTTTGTTTGTAGACCCACTCCACTTTAGTGGGTTGTTTTGAGACTTCGGGGATACCACGGAGATTACTTGTTTTATGTAGAAGGATTTCCTGACTACTGTGGCGATGTAATTATCAAAGGAGAGACTACTGTCCACCTGTGTCCCAAAGGTATCTTATCACACTTTCGGTGTTAAGTATACTGCCGCCTATGTTGTAGTTCATGGGTATAGAGTTTTTACCAAAGGGGATGACAATGCACTTTTTGGCATTGAGCTTGAGGCCATGGCTTTGACACCAGGCATCTGTCTCAGTGAGGCCCTTTTGTAGGATGTCCACATCGATTATGGCTCCTAGTTTGCAGTCATCTGCGAACCTTGTTATCCAAAGACCTTCTGTGTTAGCCTGTACTTCAGAGAAGTAGATACCAAACAGGAGAGGACCCAGGACTGAACCCTGTGGTCACTGGTCTGAAGTCGGATTTGGACTCTGCTACTTTCACAGTGTGGGTTCTGTCATTGAGCCACTTGGCAACCCATCTTGTGACATAGGGCTTTATAGCTAGTTTAGTGAGTTTATCTATAATTCCAGAGTGGGGGATTGTGTTGAAAGCCTTGGCAAGATCTAGATAGGCTGTGTGCACCACCTTACCCTCGTCTACGGCTTTGGTGACTGCTTCAAAGATGTCTGTCAGGTTTAGGAGACATGATCTGCCTTTTACAAACCCGAACTGGGTGGGGTCCAGAGTTTGGAGATTACCAATGTTTTTGTTTATAAGTTCCATGATAATACATTCCATGACCTTGCAGATCAGGCTCGTCAGGCTAATAGGGCTGTAGTTCCCAGGGTCCGTGGTGGCTCCCCCCTTGTGGAGTGGGATAACCGTCGCTGTGCACCATTCAGCAGGCAGAAGGCCTAAGGTGAGGCTATGACTGAACATGGTACTTAGGTGGTGTACCAGTTCGTGTAGAACGCAGCCTGGGATGTTGTCTGGTCCCATGGATGCTGTGTTCTTGGCTTTGGAGAGTGTGGTTTTTACCTGTGTAGCCATGATTACAGGAACTTTGCATTCTTCCGGTATAGAGATGAGCTCTTTAGGGGGTGAGAGGGGGGTAAAGTTAGCACTGAACCTGTCTGCCAGGATGTTGGCAATATCAGTTGGGTCTGTATATTTAGTGCCATTGTGCTGTAACTCAGAGCAGATCTGAGTGTTGCCATTGAGATTCTTGACATAGCTATAGAATGCTTTGTGGTTGTCTTTAGAATCAGTGGCGATTTTGTTTTCGTAACTAGCTTCGGAGGATTTTATCAGGGATCGCAGCTTCTTACTGAGGCTGACCAGGGAGCTCCTCCACTCATGGGATTTTACTCTCTTTTGCAACAGTTTTTCTTCTGTTGTACAGTTTGTTTATGGCAGAGGACCACCAGATTGGCTTTTTTTTTTTTGAGGATAGCGTCTTGGTTCTGTTTGGGATAGCACGATCCATGCACTCGTGTAAGTGCTTATAAAGTGAAATTGTGTACTGCCTCATGTACGCAGACAACCCTCTCCTCCTACCACAAAACACTAACATATGCGAGAGATGCAATTATACAGCCAAACTGGAAGCTAAGCTGTCTCCACCGAAGACTGAAACAGACAGTCAAGAGAAGTAGTCGTAACTGTAGTGTCCATCTGCATCGGTGTCATGAAGTTCACCACTTCTGTCTTAAGAAGCATGAAGTTGACTTTGGAGAATTTTTTTACCATGGTTTGCTTAATGGGGGGTGGGGGCAGGATGTGGATATTTAGGGTAATTAGCATATGGTCGGATCGGACCAATGAGGCATTGACTTCAGGTGTGGAATACCGGTCACTCATGTTGGTAATGACTAGATCTAGGATATTGTTGCCCCTGGTGGGGGTGTGGATAAGTTGATCCAGGGCATTGGAGTTTATGAATTCCAGAAAGTGTTGAGCGAAGGAGTTGGTACATGAGTAGTTTTCCCAGTTAATGGTGGGGTAGTTGAAGTTGCCCATTATTAGGGTGTTTGGTTGAACCCTAATATTTTCCAGTACATCAAGAAAAGAGTAGTGGGAATCCTGGGGCATGGTGGGGGATCTGTAACAAGCTACAATTTGGAATGCAGTTTTGCCCAGAGTAAGTTGCACTTGGATAACCTTGGCTGCATTATGCTGAGCAACTAGCCTGGAGGTGTGGATATCCTTAATGAATATGGACACACCTCCGCCTTTGCTGTTCTGGTCCAGGTTACATGGCTGAAAAGTGTGGTATGAGTTGTAGCCTGGTAGTGCAGGGGTGCTATCTAGAGCCTTGAACCAGGTCTCAGTCACTGCACAGATATCAATGTTCTCCATTTTAAGGAGTGCCTCGAGTCAGTGCATTTTGAGATTTAGACTTCTAGCATTTCCCTACTATAATTCCTTGTTTCCCGCCTTTCTAAGCTAGTATAGTCCAGTTTTCAGGCAAGTGCTGAATTCAGGGCTGTGATACTAGTTTCTGAGTTGCTCATACCTTACTTGGATAGATGGAAATTTCTCTGTTCACCTGTGAGAGAGGGGAGCTTTGAGCAACCTATCTGTCCCTGGTGGAGTGGTTCCAGCCCATACGTTAGTAGTTTATTGGCCATTTTGGGCTAATGTCTATCTCTCTCATTTCCCGACTATAAAAACCGCATTTGCATGGTTTTGCGCACTGGGCAGCGCTGGTTAGCTGCGGTTAAATTATTCCCGGCTCCACTAAGTCTCCTCTTCAGTTTTTCCCTTGAAACTAGTCTAACTCTCAACCTAAGCACTCAAAAAGCATCCTACAGCCCAGCACTTGCTCAGACCTAATAGTAAGCACTAATATACCCTGACACTGATTGCCCAGCAGGGCAAGGCTTTTTATTCACTCCCTCACCAACCAAGCGACTAAGCAGCTCACCCTACTATTCAGGCATGACCAAAGGGCAATTTCAGGTGTACTCTCCAGTCCAGCTGATGAATCTGGGTATCCTGAGGCAATGTTACAACTGCCTCATGTACACAGACAACCCTCTCCTCCTACTACAAAACACTAACATATGCGAGAGATGCATTTATACAGCCAAACTGGAAGCTAAGCTGTCTCCACCCAAGACTGAAACAGACAGTCAAGAGGAGAAGGTTAACACTTGCACCACACCTCCTGCTGCACACAGACCTACTAAAACAGCACTGGCAAAAAATACACATAAATACACAAAATCATACTCGGAGGCTCTAAATAAAAACCTGCAAAAGCATCAGAGACCACCAAAGCAGACACCCAAACAACCTGCACCTCCCATCACAAACCAGACAACACATAAAACACAAAATCAGTGTGCCGCACAGTCACAGCCCTTAAGGCAAAATAACATACCCAACACACTAGTAATAGGTGACTCTATAGTCGGGCACACTGACGTCCCACTCACTAGGCTGGACAAGCAGACTGTTACTGTTAGCTGCCTGTCGGGAGCCAGAATCCACCACATAACACAAGCAACTTGGGTCACTCCAGAACAAGTACCAATATGACTCTGTCATTGTTCATGTTGGTGTGAATGACCTGAGACATACCTCCCTGGACTACATGAAAAGAGACATGGAAGAGCTCTCTGATCATGTAGCCCAGGCTAGTATGACCCTGGCCCTGAGTAGCATCCTGCTCTCACCTAGAATGATACCTCAGTATAAAGAAAAAAATGATCAATTTCAACAGTTGGCTAAGCCTCTGGTGCCATTCAAAGGGGATCCAGTGTCTGTCAGCCTGGGACGACATGCTCGACAAGCAGCATTGCTTTGCAAGAGACAACTTGCACCCATCACCCCTAGGCTTTCAAATTATTGGCCAAGGCTCTTGCTGCCCCCATAGTGCCTTTTTTAGGCAAGGCTCAAATGTCAAACCCACCTCCGTAAACAGCACAATTAGCAAAAAACTGAGGGTTTTTCTACTCAGCGCCAGGAGTTTAAATCTCAAAATGCATGTGCTCAAAGCACTCCTCAGTATGGAGAACGTTGACATCTGTGCAGTAACTGAAACCTGGTTCAAGGCTCCAGAGAGCACCCTAGCACTACCGGGCTACAACTCCTACCACACGTTTCGGCCACAGAACACGGCCCGAAACTCAAAAGGAGGGGGTGTATCCATATTCCTCAAGGATACCTACACCTCCAGGTTAGTGGCGCAGCATGATACCTCTGAGATCATCCATGTGCAACTAACATTGGGCATATCTGCAATGCAAATTGTGGCCTGCTACAGATCACCCTCCATGACCAAGGACCACCACTCCACCTTTCTGGAGACACTGGAAAACATGAAGGTCCTACCGAATACCCTGATATTGGGCAATTTCAATTACACTACCATTCACTGGGAAAATTACTCAAGTACAAACTCCCAGGCCCAGCGCTTCATGGAATTCATAAACTCAAACGCCCTGGATCATCTGGTAAATTCCCGTACCAGAGGTGAAAACATATTGGACCTGGTTATCACCAACATGGGCGACAGGTGTTCCACACTGGAGGTTAACTCGTCACTGGTTAGATCAGACCATAAACTAATCACTCTGGATGTCCACACCCCACCAGCACCCCCAACTAATGAAACCACAGTAAAAAACTTTTCTGAAGCAAACTTCAGATTACTTAAGACAGAGGTGGTAAGTTTCACAGCCCCCACGCTAAAGGATAACACTGCCCAAGATGCAGAAACCTTTACAAATGTACTCTATGATCACCTACAAGGATGCATGGATCGTGCCATCCCTAGCAAAACCAAGACTCACTCCTCTAAGAAAGGAAACCAGTTTGGTGGATCCCTGCCATAAACAGGCTATACAATAGAAGGAGGAAACTAGTTCAGAAAAAAAGTAAATCCCAAGAAGGAAAGACGTCCCTGATCAGTATCAGTATCAGTAAGAAACTAAGGTCTGTCATGAAATCATCCAAGACTAACGTCAAAAGAAAAATAGCCAAGGATTCAAAAGATAACCACAAAGCCTTCTTTAGCTATGTTAAGAATCTAAGTGGAAACTCGCAGATATGCACTGAACTAGTGCAAAATAGCACAAAATATACTGAACCTACTGATATTGCCAACATCCTGGCAGATAGATTCAGTGCAAACTTCACCCCCCCCTCTCACCTCCAAAAGGGCCCACAACAATGCTGTAAAAGTGTAGTGTTCCAAAAATCACAGACGCACAAGTGAAAACAGCACTTTCAAAAGCCAAAAAAAACACAGCGTCAATGGGACCAGATGGCCCCAGGCTTACGTCTTGCACGAACTACAGAACGAACTAACCCCCCACCTAAACACGCTGTTCAACCTCAGCCTCTCCACAGGCTACGTGCCCATAGAATGGCGCACAGCAACAGCTATTCCTCTCCACAAAGGAGAGGCCACAATTGACCCTGGTAACTGTCGCCCCATAAGCCTGACTAGCCTGGTCTGCAAGGCTTTGGAGCGCATAATCATAGAACTCATTAACAAAGACATTGGGCACCTCCAAACACTTGACCTGACCCAGTTCGGCTTTGTTCAGGGCAGATCATGCCTACTAAACCTGGTTGACTTCTTCGAGACTGTCACCAAGGCAATAGACGAGGGAAAGGTGGTTCACACAGCCTACCTTGACCTCACCAAGGCTTTTGACACTATTCCCCACTCGGGTATTACAGAAGAACTCACCAGCCTGAGCATAAACCCCTATGTCACGAGATGGGTTGCCATTTGGCTTACAGACAGAACTCACATGGTAAGAATAGCTGGCTCCAGGTCCGACTCTAAACCAGTCACAAGTGGTGTCCCGCAAGGCTCGGTCCTGGGACCCCTACTGTTTGGCATATACTTCTTAGACGTACAGGCAAACACAGGAGGACTGCGGCTAACCAAGTGTACAGATGACTGAAAACTGGGAGCTATAATTGACTCTCCGGCTGACATGGACATCCTCCAAAAGGGCCTTACTGAGATGGACACCTGGTGTCAAAGTCATGGCCTCAAGCTAAAATGCCAAAAAATGCATAGTCATCTTGTTTGGGAATAACAAAACACCCACAAATTACCATATAGGTGGCAGCTTCCTTAATACAGAACAGGTAATAAGAGATCTGAGCACTCAGGTAGATAGTAATCTCTCCTTTGACAATCATATTGCCAAAGTAGTTAGGAAATCCTTCTATGTGGCCCATCTAATTACTAAAGGGTTCGCATCTAGAAGTAAAGAGGTTATAGTGCCCCTCTACTCGTCACTCATTAGACCCATCATAGAGTACAATGCCCCATTTGGGATGTACCTCACAAGACACTTCCAACAGTTGGAAAGACCACAAATGTACCTCACCAAGAGGATAACTGGCCTCAAACGTATGTCGGCAGCCCGACTGAAAAAAAAAACTCCTGCTGTACTCATGGGCATATCGCTTACTCAGAGGTGATTTCTACTTGACTTACAAAGCCATGTCCAACTCAGAATTGATGGACATGCTCCACCTAAAGAAATCCAAGTCACTGCGAGCCACACGCTCTAGTGAGCTAAACCTCGCCACAAAAATAAATAGAACATGCTGGAGGGATAGATTCCTGTCACAGAGACTCTCCGTACTTTGGAACAAATTTCCAAACTACATCAGGCAGAATCCCTCACTAACACTCTTCAAGAGAAACCTTGACAAGTGGATGGGTAACAAAAAATACACCCCTGGGATCACTTCATTGGCTCTGCTTGACAGAGGATCAGTTAATTAATGGGCTGGCGAAAGCCGAAACACTCTGGTTAGGCTTATAAATGCTCTCGGGCAGAAAGCCTAGTACCTACTTACGAACCTATTTATTTATTTATTTATTGTATCCATAGTCAGTATTATTTAACCCACTCAAGTGCAATATTAGATAAATAAGTTGGGCATTTCAATCTGTAGTGTGTTTTGTATTACTTTCAATAGGGCAGTTAATTTAACTCGAGAGGGTATCATTTTCTTATATGAGTGCTGGTAAATGCTTCTGTTCTTTCTTGCATGTATGGAGAATAGTATTGTATTTGTTAGTTGTGTTTATTCCTCTACTTGTATGTATTGTTTCACTTTCCTTTGTAATCTCAGGAATTGAGATGATGCACAAAATTTTGTTTAGGCTACACATGTGTAGTTCTAAATGACAAAGTTTACTTTGACTTTGAAAACAGACGTCCCATCTGCTCGATTTGGTGATAGCTCAGGTGGATGCAAAAGATCCCATGCCACCTACTGGAAAGAGTACATGAAGTTCCCTGAAGCCCTGGCCAAATTTCCTCTAGTAGTGTAAATACCATCTCAGGTTTTCTCTGAAAAGAGGCGTAGTGGGACTAACCCATTCAAGAAAGGATAATTAACGTGACATCCAGAACAGCTCACGATACACTAAATGAAATTGCACCCATTCTTTTTTATGCAGGCAATGATATTGTTTTTTGCTAGTAATTTTAATTAGTTAGCTGGAGTTACCCAGGAGTTCTGATCTGGTTCAAGTTATTTTCTTTGAGCTGGACACCATGCAAGTGAAGACGAGGAAATCAGTTGCAGAGCTTGTAGGATAAAGCTTAATAGTTGCTCGTATACTTAATTCTGTGAAGTATATGTCCAACATCATACTACTTCCTGTACATTCCCGTTTTCTACCAGCATTCCTTACCTCTTTTTATGGTATATGATATCTGCAGATCTGCTTTTCCAGCAGCTGCATACTTTACTGAGTTTTACCTCCCAGATGCATTGCTCAGTGTTGAATTTAAACTGTCATATCTTAGAACATTCCTCATACTTTACAATATCTGTCTCTACAGTTTTTCTACATCTTAAATAGTAATCCTGCATTGCATATTCATAAGTATACAGCATATATAAACATGTTTAGTGAAAAAGTTTAAGATGTTCATTGCTAAAGGTTAACATCTGTCTTCACTCCATCTTCCAGGGTTTTTGAGGATGCTTCCCGGATATTAGTCCAACTTGCAGCTTAAAGGAAAACCCCTTTGATCCATTATACAGTTCTGTTCACCTCAGAAGCAGATTGTCATCAGCTCCAACTGTCCCTCAGGTCCCTTCCATGTGACTTCTAAAGAATGATACGTACCCAGTTTAGAAACCTACCTTTATTTGGTTTATATTATTGCTTGATTATTGGTAGTGTTACTTGGTTTGACATCCAAGAAAGTTGCATTCTTAGCAGTTGGACTTTTTCAAATTTTCTTTGGTCTCTAACATCCCTGGGAAAGTTTTCTAACAAGCGTGCATAGGAAATAAAGATTTCACCTAAGGATTTTCACTAACGTTCGTCTCTCGTTTCAGTGAAAAGCTTTACGTATTCTTTTGTGAGCTTTCTAGTTTTTGGAAAAATAATTTGGCATGTAGAAACAGAAATCTTAAGGCCAACTTGAACAAAAAGAAATATAGAGGCCATTGGTTCAGGCCAACTGTGTCCCCAGTTGAGCCCTCTACTATTCCCTTGAACCTAGGTAAATAAAATGGAGTGATTTAAAAAAATCCTTTTGAAAGAATTAGTAGGCTGAGAGCTCAAGGCCTTGGAGTCAGTATCAGGTTTTGCACAGGCCTGTAGTTGTTCGTCTTGGTGAGGCACCTCCTAATTTTACAGCTTGATACATTGGAATCCCCTCTCGTCTTAACCCTTATGAAGGCAGATGATGAGATTCCAAGTCTGATTAGTGCTTTACAGGCATTTAAGTTAGCTAGATGTGTAGTCTGGATACCATTTGCCAGGTGCCCATGAAGGTTATTCACTCCAAGAGTTTCAACAACCTGGCTGAAATTGCCTTTATTGTTAGATATTCCAAAGATTCTTACAGACACTGACCAAGAGGATTTTTCTAGTAAATTTTCAGTACCTAATGTCATTCAAACTTTACTTCTGCAAACAAAGTAGGCATGACTCTTGAAGTCCTGGTGTTAATCGTGTCTTTGACTAGAGAAAATTTGCAGAGGAGTATATAATGGCCTGGCAAAGAATTAACTCACAGCCCACACAACCCTGCATGTTGTGGATACTCCCATCGCCTAAGAAAGAGAAGGATCCTCCTTTATTTGATTTATTGGAGTTGGATGTAAAAGAGGAGGCTGTGGCCTTTTTAGTCCAGATTTGTTTATCAGTGATGAGGAGACAGTTTCTTTTGGCTTCTCTTTGAAAGGCATCATTTGACAGTACCCGAAACCTGATATGAGAGCACTTGGAATGGGGCTGCAGGGAAACATCAGAGTTTGATAACTCACCCTATGATCAGGTAGGTGCCCAAGCTCCTTGTATTATCCTGTCTGCTTCCAGCATTTGGGAATGCCTGGGATTGGAATTCTAATCCTGAACTCGGAGCCTTTAGTCCGTAAGACAGGTATCACAGAATTCAAGAAAAATTCATAAAGCTGTAGAAATATGGCTGACGAGTAGTAGTGTCAGTGGAAGCTGCTCACAGATTTAAATAGGTTCCAAGTAGTTAGACTCACCCAAATGATAAAAGAGAATGATCTCAGACTTCAGCAAGGAAGTCCTTACTGATGCCACTTTGAAATATAATTAATTGCCAGACATGCAACATAAGATCTGCAAAAACTTGAAGACATTGACTTCAGACATTCCAGGTAACATATGAAACTCTGAATTACAATGTGTGTTAGCTAAGATTGCCTATAGTGTGAGCAGACGTGCAGTAAGATGTACTTCTGATGAAAATGCCTGCAGTGGCGTATCAACCACTGGAAGAATAATCAAGAACGTTTGAGTTGAGGTAGGAAGTTTAAGGGTCACTTTTAGATGTGCCTGTTAATAAAGAGATGCTTTGTGGACATTCTTCCAACAGCTTTTTAAAAGGTTGAAGGAAAAAAATGGATTTGATCAAACAGCTGGTTCATTCACCATCCTAAAATATCAAAACTAGCTAGGACATAGCAGTTTAAACAAGGAAGACATTTCACAAGAAACAGGCATGGAAGTTAGGCAGGGGGAAGAGTGGAAAATCACTTTCAGTTCAAGAACCCCTTTGCTAATTGTATTGGTAGTCCTTCCTACCTCTGTTTTTCTCCTTCCTACTCTAGAGCCACCTAGCTAGTACCGAATATAGCCCAACCTCATCCTTCTCTACCTCTTCTCCCTTTTCCTCATAGAATCTTCTCACCGTAGGAACAGAAGGTTCGGCCCATCCTTCAACATGCAGTTAAGGGCTGCTGTTTCCCTTTACTGTATTGGCTGTGATAAACTGAAGGGAGTCCTCAGCGGAAGGAATAACAAAGCTTGTACTCTAAAGTTTTCCCAGTCTGCAGATAAAATGTGCCATGTAGATCTAAACAAATTCTTAAAGATTCTTTGAAAGTTCAACATGCTCATCGTGAAGTCCCTTCTCCCATAAACAGTAATTTGTCATTTTGGTTACCCTGGACTTGATGGCTCTCTGTATATATCTCTGCTCATAAGGACCGTTAGACAAAGGATCTTAAGGGTTATCAAAGACAACACTACAATGATGTGGTATGCATAGAAAATAGGAAGGCACTTATACTTTACCAAGTCTGAATGTTAACTTTGATGTTATAAGAGCTATAGTAGTTCAGTAGGCCTGCTTCTCCAAGCCTCTAACTTTAACCAAGAATGTGATTGTAGACAAATTGTAAAGGTCTAGCATAAGCAGCAACTAGTGGAATTTGAGTCAGTTATGCGAATGTTGGTTTTAACACAGTTGTTATCACTATGTGTGGTACGAGTTGGAAAAAATGGCTAGGCTTAAAATGGCCAGCCAGTGCAAATAACCGAATACAAATCTCTGTAGATCCATTTGTCTTGAATGAAAATCAGCAACTGCTGACATTTTGCTTTGGATTTCCATGCAGAAAGGCCAAGACAGTGGATACATTCCTTGTTCAGTAGCAAAAGACCAGAAGAGTCCTGCTGGTGGCCTAGTAAATAAGATAATCATCTACCCCCAGAGCATTGTACTCTGCTTATGTAGCACAAGGGAACATTTGTGGTTCACCCAAGTCTCAAGACACAATATCAAAGGGCTGCAAGGAGTCACTGACACAAGGTTCGATACCACCAGCAAGTTTAATCCATAAACAAAATTAACGTCCAACACTACTGTTACGTTTTTGTCCTTCAACAGACTTCAGACAAAGACATACAAATACAACCAGTAGGACTTAAATATTTTTTAAAATAATTGGTCAACCAATAAAAACATTTGAACAGAATTAATTAAACCACATTAACTCATACTAGCCCATCAGTAAAAATACATACAGACAAATCTATATCCCATCACTAAAAATACTCAAGACACTGAGACTGGCTGCATGGATCCTTTTATCTTCATATCCTGATGTTTAAGAACAGACACTGTTGGGGCTCCATCCCTCTGCACAGCAGAGTGAGGTTTAGTCAAACATTTTTGTTGAGTATATTGCACTTGATTCCTTCTAGGAGGCCGATACCCCCCCAGGACTATTGTTATTGAAAGATCAACCTTGGCACCCTTTGAACTCAGTTTTATGATGAGGAACATTTCTCCATACATCACCTAAACAGAGATCAGAAACTGTCACAAGAAAGATGCATAAGTTTCATCTGCTAACAAGTGTCAACTATTATGGAAATTACTGTGCATCACTCTCTAAGATTCTTTTTGACTGCCAGCAAATAAGTGAGCATCGGATTTGTTCTCCTAGCAGAACAATGAATAAACTGCCCACTCTGAGTTCCTCCATGAAGCAGATTTCCAAGCAAGGTTTTAGCAAATAATAGGTGGTGAAAACTGAGTATTGTTTAATTTTTCCACCACTATGTTTACTTTAAGATTATTGTGCACGATTTTTGTTAGATGATAAACTGCAATCAGTGAATATTATGTCAAATCTGCTTTGTGTACCAGCTGCACTGATGTAGACAATAAAGCCATTATCAGGACCCAGGTGATTTGAGTTGGATTAGTGGCTCAGGCACCTACTAGAACTGTCATGAGGGAAATATAATAATAAGGCTTTGCTTGCTTGCTTCCAGTCCTTGGTCTGTAGGAGATTATTAGGCTAATTGCACAAGAGCCTTTACAAGCCTAGCCAATAATACCCAGGATATGACAATGTTGTATCTTAATTTCCCAGATATGGGATGGGGTAGTGGGTCTTTGGATGTTGGAGCCCTGAGTAATTTTACAGATTGCCTCTCTCCATAAGGTACATGGGCAGAAATCCCAGGAGTGAATCTACAGTTCCCCAGCCATTTCTCCAAATTCTTTTTGAAGAGAGTGAGGCACGGGCTTTGTTTTATGAATACTGGAAGTTTATTCCATAGATGAGGTAGCATTTGGGATACTAATCTCTCCAGCAAGTTATGTTATTGTCACAAATGTTCAGGTCCTTGGCACATGTAACCTTCATATAATTTTTCTTGCAAATATCTAACATTTTCATAAGGGCTAGATCAGAGAATGCTTTCTAGATCAGGCATAAGTTACTTGTTGATAAACAATGTCAGACTTAGTAAAGGGATGGGGGCCTTTAGTCAGTCTGCATAAGCCATGTGTCTTACGCTTTGTATTTTTCAGTAGCTACCTGGTGGTCAACGTTTAGGTTACTGTCTGTATTTCTAGGTTCCTCACCTCTGGGCTTACTTTAGGAGTGTGCTATCAATGTTATAATTTGCAGGGATATCTGATTTACCTAAAGGTATGATTACACATTTTTTTAGCATTTATTCTCAGACCATGTTTTTTGGCACCAGACGTTTGTCATTTTAGGCCTGCTTGTAGGATGACTACATCATTTGGTGTTGCATTGATTGCTCCCATCTTACAGTCGGCGAACTTTGGTGGTCCCCCAACACTGGCCATCACTTCAGAGAAGTATATACCAAACAGGAGGGGTCCCAGTACTGAGACTTGTGGAACATTACTAGTAACAAGTTTCTTCTTGGAAGTGGATTCACCTATCTGGACATGTGTCTGGTCAATGAGGTAGTTTGCTATCCATCTGATGATGTAGGGGTTTATGCCTAGCTCTGTAAGTTTATCTATGATCCCCGAGTGGGGTATCGTGTCAAAAGCTTTGGCCAGTTCTAGATAATTGGTGTATACCATTTTTCCATCATCCATGGCCCTGGTGACTTTCTTGAAGTCCACCAGATTGACCAGGCAAGACCTCCCCTTGACAAAGCCAAATTTTGTCTGATACAGTTTTGGAGAGTTTTTGTCATTATTGATCAGGTCTATGATAATTCTCTCCATGGTTTGGCAGATAAGACTGGTCAAGCTTATGGGTCTTTAGTTCCCTCAGTCAGTTAATGGGTCCCAATTGTGCAGAGGAATGACTGTTGCAGTCCTTCATTCCTCTGGGACAAAGTCTGTCTGGAGGCTGTGGTTAAGGAGAATTTCTAGTGGCCCTGATAGATTCTGTTTTAAAATATTTAAGAAGCATCCAGGAATGTTGTCAGGACCCATGGAGACTGTGTTTTTGGCTTTAGTGCAGCAAGGACCTGTTCCCTCATAATGACCAATAGGGGGGTGGTTGCAGATATTTCTTTGGGTGTGGTAGAAGGTGATTGGGGGGAAGAAGTTTGACCTGAACTTGTCGGCCAGCAGGTTTGCTATAGTTTCAGGCTGGGTGTAAATGTTGCCATTCATGATTAACTTGGCACATTGCTGAGCATTTCCCTTGAGGTTATGAACATAATTAAAAAAGACTTATAGTTATCTTTCGCCTGGGAGGATATGTTGGCCTCGTAATTTGCTTTTGCAGATTTGGCCAGCTCTCACATTTGTTTAGACTGGTGAGTGTCTTTGCACTGTTTTGTCTGTACCTTCTTGGCTTTGGAGAGAAAATTTTCATTTTTTTCAAAAGTGGATTTTTGTTAGTGGGTGGTTTATTTTGCCAGTAATAGGTTTGACTCAGACAGGTACTGCAACCTATATACAGCTATGAATGTGGTTGTACGGTGCTTTTGTGTACAGCTCATAGTCGGCCTCACTGTCATCTGGGTTAAGAGTTGCTTGGAAGTTTAATAAGCTGTCACATAGTTTGAGGTAGTTGGCCTTAGCAAAGTTATTAACAGGTTTGGAGTTTGATGGGGTTCTAGGTTAGTTTTTAATAGTAAAGGAGACTTTGTGGTCTGATCTTACCAGGGAGAAGTTAATACATGGGAGGGAGCAGAATCCCCCCATGTTCTTGGAGTAGGTTTAGGATATCTGTAGCTCTAGTTGGGGAGCTAACTAGTTGCTCCGGGTGTTTGCAGTGACAAAGTCCAAAAACCTCTGAGCAAGTGAATTTTGTGTCATACAAGTCTCCCAGTTTATGTCGAGGTAGATGAAGTCACCCATAAGTATGGTGTTGTGCTGATTAAGATTTCAATAGGTTTAGATAGAAGGTGTGGTTTTCCAAACTCATGTTAATGGGTCAGTAGCTAGCAAGGATATGATGGGGATCACACCATACCTCTTAACCTCTTAGCACAAGAAATCTGGACAACGCCAATCCTTAAGGATTTTACATGGTTTATAGGGTTTAATTATACTAATATCAGAAAGATTACACAGTATTTTTTTAAACAAAGTTTTTAAAGTGAATATAAATGTGACTAACACAATCACAATAAGAATTAATAGAGAAAAAAGTGTTTGTTTAAAACGGGGTTGAATTTTTCAACTTTTTTCACTTTTTTCCCTCCTACTTCTGTTTTAAATTTGACTAATTGTTATATTAAATTGAATCAATTAATTAACTAGAGGGATATATAAAGCGAAGCTAGAATCTAGTAAGTTATCTGATGAAGTCTGTAATAGGACGAAAACGTATGTTTTCTTTTGCTTGTTGTGGATATTTGTATTCTTGTTCCAGTTCGTTATCTTCGTTTTGTCAGCGTTTTTTAAGTGGAGTGAGCTAATAAACCTGTGTTTCATCTGAAGACTTCCAGTATTTCCATTTACTTTTTGGATTATTTGTGTACTTTGCGCTTTCTGTTTATCTTGGTTTTGAGTCCGTGACAGCGCCATGGAAATACAGGAAGTTCCTGTTAATGGGCAACAGGAAGATCTTGGCTTAACACGTAAGCTGGTAGGACAGCTCACTGAATTAATCAATCTCCTCACACCAGTGGCTTCTTCTTTGTTGGCTGTGCAGAATCCGAAGAATGTTAACGGAGGTTCGGGGACCGAAGGGTTGTATGCAAAGAAAAGAAAAACTACAGAAACGAACGAGAATGAACCAATAGGCGCACGTAAAGGCACCGGTTCAGTCGAGGGTGAGGAAGAAAGCAGTTTCAATGCAGCAGACACACCAAGTCTGCTGAAAGAAGCCGGTCGAGGGGAAATTAGTTCTACTTTAACCAAAGACAAACGAGCCTTTCAAACTCAAGGCTCACACGAAAATAAAGGTACTGTTTCTTACTGTCCTGACTTAAATGGCTGGTTAAAACGCCAAATTATATTCGACAAAAATGTGAATTACAACGCTGGCAACCAAAATGACTTTACCTATAAAGACAATGTTAACAATTTATATAAGATGATGAACAAGTATAGAGCTTTAAATGTAGAAAATACATACTTGAGAGAATGTATTTTGAAAGAAATTGTACCAAAAGGTTTACGGTTTTATAAATATCCCAACAGTGTTATTCCTGGGTCAAATTTTCACTTAGAATTGCTGGACTTATTTAACAAAAGTGGGCTTGAAATGTTAAGACTGATGGTTAAAGAAAACAACAGGGTACAAGAAGAATTATTACTTGAGATAGAGGCTTTGGATAAAAGAATTACTAATGACCTGTTATTTTCTATGGAGGATGAGAAAGCTAAATATTTTAGTATGAGAAAAGATATAGATAAAAATATAGAAGATTTAATTCAAAGGAAACATAAAAAGATGGAGCGTGACATGATTGATTATAAATGTAATATTTGTTATCCTAATCCACACCCTAGAAACAGGGGTAGAGGTGGTATTGACCAAGGTAGTAATATACCAGGTAGGGACACTATAGACCATTTAGAGACACAAGAAGACAATATTTTTAATGAAGAAGAATTTCCTCCTTTGAGGAGGTCAGAGAGAATTTTTAATAAATATGGAGAAAGGGAAGGAAATTTTTGGAGAGGGGGAGAAGAGGGAGGGGGAGGGGGAATTACTATTGATACCCCACGGAGCCCCACCAACCCCCCACCCCCCCTTGAGAGATGAGATATCTAAGGAAGGTAATAAATGGACTTATAATTATTTTAATATTTACAACTTTAGCCCCATTCAACTAGAAAAGGGGCATTTTAGTGTACTTTCGAAAGGTTTGAAATTTATTCCTTCCACCAAAGGAAATGTAGTGAAATCACTTCTAGATTTAAAAATATTCCTAAGGAAGGTTAATTTCAAAATTTTGTTTCAGAACCAAGGAAAAATGAATGATTTAACCATAAGACGGAGGTCTACATACAACCCACCCCTACATCCTCAAATAAGGAATTTTGAAAAAATAATAGAGAAAGAAATTAGGAAAGTTGAACACAATAGAACTTTATACGACAACAATTTAAACCAAAAGGAAAAGGACATTTTAAATAATCTAAGGATGGACATAAACATAAGAGTTATGAAGCCCGACAAAGGGGGAGGAATTGTTATGATGGAAAGTATTGAATATGAGGCAAGAATGTATAAAATACTATGGGATGAAAATAAATACGAACCAGTATCAAAAAATGAAATCAACATCGCTTATAATAGGATTGACACTAATTTGTATGACATGATGGTGGATGGGCTTATAAATCAGGAAACTTACAATTTTTTAAAGGTAGACAAGCCTAGAGTTCCGGCCATCTTTGGGATCCCTAAAATTCACAAGAATGAAAATGATCCACCCTTAAGACCCATAGTGGCAGCCAATGGATCTAAAACTAATGCTTTAGCCAAGTACGTAGATAACAAAATTAAAAAAATCTGGCTAGATAAAACACATATTTTAAAAGATTCATGGGACCTACTACATACTATGAGAGACATGACGGAAACGGATGACCTCCTCTTTGTAACTATTGATGTAATAGACCTTTTCCCATCCATTCCACATGGGTTAGGTTTGGATATGTTTGAGGAAGTAGTTTTTGAAAGTGATAATATAACGCAGAATGATAAGATAGTCAGTAGATGGCTTATGGAGATTATTTTAAATAACAATTTCCTGTTTTTTAATGGAGAATTTTTTAGACAAATAAAAGGGGTGGCAATGGGGGCGGCTTGCGCCCCCACATATGCAAATGTTGTATTATCCAAATGGGAAGAAAATTGTGTTTTGGAAAGTGAATATAAACAATTTTTTACCATCTATCGTAGGTTTTTGGATGACATAATTATTTTTTGGAATGGGGGGGAAGATAAACTTAATGACTTTTTAAAATACCTCAACAACACTTGTAGTTTTTTAAAGTTCACTTACAAGGTGACACATAACCTGGTGCAATATCTTGATTTAGAAATATATAAAGAACAAGGGCATCTGGAAACCAAAATATATAGGAAAGCCACCTATTGCAATTCCTTCCTCCACTTTGATAGTGCCCATCCTATACACGTAAAAAAGAATATAATTAAAGGGCAGTATGTGAGAGAAAGTAGAATGACCAGTAAGAACCAGGACTTTGTTTTGGAATGTGAGTTATTGGAAAAAATGTTCAAAGAAAGGGGCTATCCAATCAATTTCATAAAGGAAATTAGAGAAGAAGTAGTCCTAGGTAGGGAAGTGAAATTTGCACCTATAATTAAAAATGTGGAGGGAAATCACACTCCAATAGGAACAAGTAAAGAAAAGGAGCTTGAAAACCTTGAACTAGCATTGATTTTGGAATATAACACAATTAATAATAAAATAAGAAACATTTTTAAAAAAGAATGGGATAGATTCACAGAATTAACAGATTTGGACCTAGGAAATAATGATCTGCCCAAGATAATATATAAAAATTCCTCAAGTATAAAAAATTTATTAGAAAATAAATACACCCTGGGGTCACAGGATAGAAGAAGAAAAGGCACATATAAATGTGGTAGGTGTGCCCAATGTGTAAACATCTCTAATAGCAACACCATTCATATAAGTAGTAGAAACAAAGTTATAACTAATGACAAGAACTTCTATAACTGTGACTCCTCAGGCTTGGTATATTTAAGTATGTGTAATGAATGCCAAGCTTTTTATATAGGGAAAACTGAGAGGAAATTAAAAAGAAGAATTTTTGAACATTTAAATGATATAAAAAACTGTAAAGAAACAAATGCTTTATACAAACACAGTAAAAATTGTGAGAAATCTAGTTTTAAGTTTACTGTCTTAGAACACACAGAAAAAGATATACGTGGAGGGCCCTGGGAAGAAAGGTTAGAATACCGTGAATTATGGTGGCAGATGTCCTTGGAAGCATATAAATTTCCAGGTTTAAATGAACATATAAGTATAGCACCACTTTTAAAACTAAGAGCAGCTAAGCTATGAGATGGATTTATGATTGAGATAAATTTTATATACACATATATTTTTCAAAAAATTTTATATGTATTACTATTTAAAAAGTTCATTTTTATATTTCTATATTTTATATTTAAATATCATAATGAATTTAATAGTCATCCAGACATCTACTTTTTTAGGGTGAGAAATGGAAAAACATTTCAAAGGTGAAAATTAGGGTTTCACTTATTTATTTATTCATTCATTTTTTAATTATTTATTATCTAATTATATAGTCCATTTTTAGGTTAGAGATTTATATAAAAGGTTGTTTTACATTATTTTTAATTTCATACATGCAATTTTAACAAATTGCCACTAGATGGCACCTATCATTGTGGGTTCATTGGTCTATTAATGTGTCCTTAAGGATTTTACATGGTTTATAGGGTTTAATTATACTAATATCAGAAAGATTACACAGTATTTTTTTAAACAAAGTTTTTAAAGTGAATATAAATGTGACTAACACAATCACAATAAGAATTAATAGAGAGAAAAGTGTTTGTTTTAAAACGGGGTTGAATTTTTCAACTTTTTTCACTTTTTTTCCCCTCCTACTTCTGTTTTAAATTTGACTAATTGTTATATTAAATTGAATCAATTAATTAACTAGAGGGATATATAAAGCGAAGCTAGAATCTAGTAAGTTATCTAATGAAGTCTGTAATAGGACGAAAACGTATGGGAAGAACAGCGTTAATTCTTTTGCTTGTTGTGGATATTTGTATTCTTGTTCCAGTTTGTTATCTTCGATTTGTCAGCGTTTTTTAAGTGGAGTGAGCTAATAAACCTGTGTTTCATCTGAAGACTTCCAGTATTTCCATTTACTTTTTGGATTATTTGTGTACTTTGCGCTTTCTGTTTATCGGGGTGGATGCAGATATGTCTTTGGGTGTGGTAGAAGGTGATTGGGGGGAAGAAGTTTGACCTGAACTTGTCGGCCAGCAGGTTTGCTATAGTTTCAGGCTGGGTGTAAATGTTGCCATTCATGATTAACTTGGCACATTGCTGAGCATTTCCCTTGAGGTTATGAGCATAATTAAAAAAGACTTATAGTTATCTTTCGCCTGGGAGGATATGTTGGCCTCGTAATTTGCTTTTGCAGATTTGGCCAGCTCTCACATTTGTTTAGACTGGTGAGTGTCTTTGCACTGTTTTGTCTGTACCTTCTTGGCTTTGGAGAGAAAATTTTCATTTTTTTCAAAAGTGGATTTTTGTTAGTGGGTGGTTTATTTTTGCCAGTAATAGGTTTGACTCAGACAGGTACTGCAACCTATATACAGCTATGAATGTGGTTGTACGGTGCTTTTGTGTACAGCTCATAGTCGGCCTCACTGTCATCTGGGTTAAGAGTTGCTTGGAAGTTTAATAAGCTGTCACATAGTTTGAGGTAGTTGGCCTTAGCAAAGTTATTAACAGGTTTGGAGTTTGATGGGGGTTCTAGGTTAGTTTTTAATAGTAAAGGAGACTTTGTGGTCTGATCTTACCAGGGAGAAGTTAATACATGGGAGGGAGCAGAATCCCCCCATGTTCTTGGAGTAGGTTTAGGATATCTGTAGCTCTAGTTGGGGAGCTAACTAGTTGCTCCGGGTGTTTGCAGTGACAAAGTCCAAAAACCTCTGAGCAAGTGAATTTTGTGTCATACAAGTCTCCCAGTTTATGTCGAGGTAGATGAAGTCACCCATAAGTATGGTGTTGTGCTGATTAAGATTTCAATAGGTTTAGATAGAAGGTGTGGTTTTCCAAACTCATGTTAATGGGTCAGTAGCTAGCAAGGATATGATGGGGATCACACCATACCTCTTAACCTCTTAGCACAAGAAATCTGGACAACGCCTGACAAAAAGGTCCAAAAATAGGGACGTAATTTAAATATTGCTCTTATAAACTTAGAAAGTTACTAGAGTAACAGGGTTTGTTTTAACATACATTTTCTGAAGGATTTGAAGTCTGAAACTCAAATGTATGTCATTATTTAGTGACTTCAGTCCTCAGATCATCCCACTAATTTTACAGAAACCCACAAATTTTATGAAGAATAGGTCAAAAATATGTGCCATAAATCTGGACATTCTGTGAAAATCTGTACAGTTGAGAGGTATGTCGCACCTCTGGTTAGCTGGGCATGGAGCAGCTCAAGCAAGTCTTGTTGTTGGACCAGTCTAACAGTTTATTTTTATTTTATTTATTTTACATTTGTTTACCGGGTTAGTCCAACTGGATACATATCCATTTTCAGCAGAGACCCGGGGAGAAAAGCTCCACAGTAAAAAAAAAAAAAAAAAAACAAAGCTTTGAGTTACATTTCAATAATTTCATAATTACATGGTAAGGTGAGCCACAGCTTAAACATATCAGTTACAAGAAAGTTCGGGGAGAAAAACCTCCACATAAATAAAAACAAGACTTGGGTTTGCATTACATAATAAAAATTCTGGATAACATAGTAGGAAGAGACATCAATTTAAAACTTGGCTATAATTTGAGTAATTCATGTAATATGTGGATTAGTGAAGACATGGGTTCACTAGACAATATTAAAGATTATATTATAGGCCCCGAGGAGAAGGGTAAAGATTTATCTCATAACATGCTCATAGGGCTTAATGAGTAGAGGGGTGTTGCAATGAACTAGAGATCATATAACATAGTATAGCAGGGCGGTAGTGGAATAAGAGAGAAGAGAGATGGAATTGGGAAATAACATGGAGGGTATAGGGATTTTTAGGACTAGTCGGGTTTAGTACAGGGACATAGCCAATGAGCTTTTAGGAAAGATTTAAGGTTACTTTTGAACTGGCTAAGGGAGGTAGTTAGTCTTAGGTTATTAGGAAGGGAGTTCCATAGTTTTCCTATGGAATTAGCATAAAGAGCATCCCCACCTAAGTTATTAGATTTTATAGTTTGTACCAGTACACTATTTGAGGATCGGAGGCAGCTGAGATTAGAATAGGGGGTTAAAAGTTTGTTCATTGAGGGGGTTTTATGTGGTTCATTGATTATTTTAAATGCTTCAGTAAGTTGATTAAGTTTAAGAAGATTGGGAAGTTCTAACCAGGCAAGTTTTTTTAGGTTTAGGCAGTGATGAGTATGGTACGGTTCTCCTGTTACGAATTTGGCAATATGGTTATAAGTCATAGAGAGTTTATTGAGCTCAGTTTTATTGAGGAAGGAGAATACCGGGGAGGCATACAGTAGGGTGGAGAGAAGGTGTGTACGTGCAATGGTTAGTTTGGTATTGGGAGTTAGAAAGTTTTTAATTCTATACATAGAACCTAGTTTCTTGTTTACAGTTTTTATAGTTTGACTGATGTGTATATCAAATTTGAGCTTATGATCAATAGTGACTCCTAGTAGTTTGGCATTTGTGACAGGCTCTACGATGGTACCATTAATGGACTGAACATGGAAGGTCATATTATTAGTAAGTGGAGGGTGTTGTCCTAAGGAAGTGGCTGAGGTGGGGAAAATTAGTAGTAACTTGTTTTTTGTTGGATTCAGGATAAGTTTCCTCTCTATGAACCATGTTTCAACCGCAGCAAAGCAATTTTGGGTAACTACTTGGAGATTATGGAGGGAGGCATCGGAGCAGATCAGTGTGGAGTCATCTGCATATTGAATGCAGGTTGCTTTCGGGATGACTGAATAGAGATCGTTTATGAATACAGAAAAAAGAAGGGGACCAAGTATAGAGCCTTGGGGAACTCCTATGGTGTTAGGTAGTAAATGAGATAGCTTGCTTTGCCACTGGACAGCTTGTTGTCTACCAGAAAGGTAAGCATCAAACCAGCTTAGGGCTGAGTAGTCAAGGTGAAGGGTTTCAAGGGTGTGGAGCAGTAGTTGGTGATTAACCATGTCAAAGGCTTTTGACAGGTCCAGAAAGAGAGCAGAGGTAATTAGTTTGTTATTACGGTTGCAGTTGACTGAGTCAACAAAGGAGAGGAGGGCGGTAGTTGTACTGTGATGGGGGCGAAAGCCATGTTGAGTGTTGGACAAAAGATTATTTAGAGTAAGATAGTGCAGGAGTTGCTTGTGAACACACCTTTCCATTATTTTTGCTATTGGGGACATTATTGCTATAGGTCTGAAGTTTGATATTTCCGTGGAGGAGCCACCCTTGTGAAGTGGGATGACATTTGATATTTTCCACAGAGAGGGGATTTTAGACTCTGTTATGCTTCTATTTATCAGGATAGAGATAGGGTAGGCTATAACATCTGATGCTATTTGTAAGTATTCAGCTGGGAGTCGATCGGCCGATAAGCTGGATGGTTTAAGTTTCTTCAGTAGGGAGCTAATGTAGGAGGTGGATATTGGATGAAGGTTAAAGGCAAGTGGAGATTTACCAATAGCATTGGTTATGGAGGGGGTAGGAGTAGTTGTGGAAGATGTAGAGGAAGGTAACTTACAGGCTAGGGACTGGATGGTCTCCGTAATAAATGAGTTAAACATATTAGCTATTTCTTCAGGATCTTTACCAGTAAGTTTAGCGGGGGTAGGAGTAGAAGGTTTCCCAGAGTGAAGGAGGTTGTTAAAACCTGCCCAAAACTTTTTTGGGTTATTCTGATGTTTGTCCTGGAGGTGACAGTAATAGTTCTTTTTATCTTGGGTGATATCTGACTTTGTAGAATTTCTTAGCTGCTGAAATTTAATGCGATCTATGGGCGCTTTCCTGGATCGCCACTTGTCCCATGCTTGGTCTCTAAGCTTAATTTTTGATTTAGTTTCCTTAGTTAGCCATGGTGCTATGTGGATCTTTGATCTTATAAGGTGGTTTGGTGCATGGGAGTCCAGTATTTTTAGAAATGTGTCGTTGAAGTAACCCACACTCTCATCTAGGGGAAGTGTCTTTAGCATGGACCAGTTACAGGATTTAAGTTCATCTAGGAAAAGTGCTGGAAGAAATTTTTTCTTATTTCTAACAAGTCTATATATAGGAGGTCTTGTGATCACCATTTTATGTTTCATTATAAAAGTGACAAGGTGGTCGCTAAGATCATTGGGGAGGGTACCTGTGGTATAGTTATGTGTATCTTTATTGGTAAGAATCCAGTCGATGGTGCTTTCTGTTTGCTTAGTATTTCCAATTCTTGTGGGAGACGTAATGTTTTGGTAATAGCCATATAGGTTAATGGGTAGGGGATTTGTCTGGTCAGAGAATTGTGACAAGTCTATGTTGACGTCTCCCAGTATGATGGTCTCTTGGGGGTAGTTCATGGCTAACCAACTTAGGGTTATTTCCAAGGTTTCTAAGTTTTTCCCAGGAGGAATGTAAACTACAATGAGATTAATGGTCTTGTGTTTATTTAGGCATATTTGTAGGGCAATTAGCTCCATATTAGAGACCTTGGGAGGTTGTAATGGGTTCAAAATAATATTCAGAGTATTTCTAAACATTACAGCTATTCCACCACCCTTTTTTTTTATCCGATCAACCCTCAGCATATTATACCCAGGTGGGAGTATCTCTTCATCCTTTGTGGATGGTTTAAGCCAGGTTTCAGTTAGGCACATAATCTCTGGGAGATGCATGGCTAATAAAGCATGTAGATTCTGAACCTTGTTATTTATACTTCTTAGATTAAGATGAAACATAAGGAGAGTGCAGGAAGATTTTGAAGCTAATTTTGAGGTTGTGGGATCAAGGTTGATAATTGGGCCTGGGTTGGGGTGTATATCCCCATCTTTGGCAATACATTTTTTCAGTCGGTCTATAAGTCTAAGTAGTTTAAAAAGTATCTTTAGACCATGTTTAGTAGTGGTTACTTTGGGGTATCGTTGAGTTAGGTACTCATTTTTAAAGTATGGTGTTGTAGTGGGGTAAATGATAGTAGAAGTAAGATAAGAGGGATGATTTGTATAGTTGCAGGTGTGACCATTGGGGAAATGAATACCCAATAGAGTATAGTTTTCATATCTGGTTGCAAAGTAAGGGATAAATAACAGTAAAGCTAGAATTGGAGCAATAGAGTTCATTACTTTACACATGATTATGTATAAGCGAATGGCTGTCAAGTAGGTGGCATTGGAAATGCTTGTTAAGGTATTGGTAGATGGGCGGGATTGTGGGAGGAGAAATATTCAGTTGCCAGGGGACTGTTATTGGCTCAGAGTTTAGTGGGATGGGTTTACTGACCTGATAAATGTAGAGATAGTGGGGGCGGGTGGGATAAGGGGGCAGGGTGGGGCACGGAGCGAGCCCGAGCGGAGCGGGGATTCACCAGTCAGGAGTTTGCAAGGTCTTAAAGCCTGCTACATGTAAGTACAGGGACTGCTTTTGAGTTGCAGTATTCTTTTCTTAGTGCTTAAAACACAATACAAGAGGTAGTAGTTGAGTCAGGTAAAGTTTGTGACCAGCTTCTTTGTTAACTCACTGGCTAGATAACAAAAGAAAAGTATAGGGACTTAAGACTGTAGTGTTTAGGCATAAAGTTTTGGGGAAAGGCTGCCAGGTTAGATGATAGGTACTGTCTCCTGCCTGCAAGACTCTTTATAGACTAATAATAGTATGATGAGGGTATATATTTTTACCCAAATTTCCTTGGGGAATAGTTTTAAACTTTTAGTGGTAGCAGGCGAACAGCCTGTGCCTTCGCACTGAGATAGAGGTTCTTCGGCGTCGCCACTTATAGTCTAGGAGCCACGCGGTGGGTTGGTTGAGGGAGGCTTCCTATGGTGAAGGAGAGGAACAGATAGAGTTTAAATATGGTGGTAGTATTATCCCCAGACAGGAAAACCTTAAAACCCTAATATTTGCACTTTATGAACACTGAGACACCTCCTCCCTTTGTTTTATCCTTAGCTAAGGGGGATTGAAATGTATGAAAGGCATTGTAGCCTTTGATAGCCAGGGTGCATTCCATGGTTCTGAACCATGTTTCCATGACTGCACATATATCTGCATTCTCCAAGGTGAGGAGTGCTTCCAGGGAGTGCAGTTTTTTTATTTAAATTCCTAGCACTGAGCAGCAGTACCTTTAGGTAGTCATGACTGATTTTGTTGTGTTGGAGGGTTTGACAACTTGGCACAGCCTAAAAGAGGCACAATAGGAATAGATAAAGTTTTTGCCAGTATCCAGAAGCCATATAGTGACAAGTGCAAACCATCTATGGCAAAGCATCATGGTTTGTTCACCATGTCTCTCCAGCTTGACAGATATTGGATCTCATTGTTGTGACACCAGAAACTAAGGCAATTGTTGAAGTCAAACATTTTTTGCTGGTATAGTGGCATAATCATTAGTGAAGGTAGATTGCTACTCAAGGCTAGATCCATAACAGCCAGGGACACACATTTAGAGAGCTCCATCATGTGTCACTTCATATAGTCCAGTGAGGTATGTCTTGGGTCATTTATGGCCACATGGACTATGACCATTACTGGTACTTGTGATTTAAAGACCTAAGTGCATGCGGGACCTGGTGGATTATGGCTCCAGAAAGACAGCTTACTGTGATCTCCTTGTTTAGCCAGGTAAGGGGACATCAGTATGTCTTACAATGTAATCACAAATAACTAGAATGTTTGGCTGTGTGATGTGTTGCCTTATGGGCTTGGATGTGGGATTACTTTGATTTTCAGATTTGTGTTGTGTGAGGTGCTGTCTTTTTGTGTGCGCGCAGGGCCACTGAGAGATGCTTTTAGGAGGTCTTGGAGGTTTTGGTAGATTACAAATGACTACCTCCACATATGTGGGTCTATGTGTTTGTTCCTTAGTATTACTAGTGTTGTGTGTGTAACATTGACAACCTGGTTTGCATTTTTTGTGTGAGTATGTGAAAGCTTTGCCTCCAATGGCATAGTGCGTCTACATCTTTCACAAACTGTGCTTGTCTGTTCTAAAATTAAGTCATTGCCAGTGAACATGAGGCAGTTACTGCACTGCCTCAGGATGCCCATATCCAACAGCCCAGAAACACAGATGACAGGGAAGCACCTATCCATTATACCAGGTCCTTTGTAGAGTAGAAGGAGTAGGGGAGAGTCACTTAAAAGTGTAAGTGCGAGGGTTTTCATAATATACTGTTAGATGACCTGCAGTGTTGTTGCCCTGTATACAAACATGTAGCTCTTCCAGCAGCTATGAACAGTGGGAGGGTTTCCTATAGAGAATTTTAAACCGGAGAGGTTTCCTATATACAAGGCATGGGTAACTGTGTTTGCAAATCATGCTAATGCGAGGCCTTTATACCTAACACGATGAACAGTTAAACCCTCAGGCCAGTCAGATAAACACACAATAAGACTTCCACCAGCAGGTTCCAACTCAGATGGGTTCAGTCAGCCCTTTGCTCCCACCAGAATGTAGAATAAAACCCTCTTTTGAGGTTGTGTGGTAACAAATACTTTACAACAAAAGGCAGAACTTCTACTGTATCAGAAATCCATGTAAATAAGTTCACAAACCCTGAGCAATGTTCCCACATATAGAAAAATGTGCAGAAATGTAGGAGAACTTCTGCAAGCACATAAATATTTTGCAAAACTTAGACATATTTTGGCAAGCTCTGGAGAACTTTGGCAAATTCAGAATAGCTTTTGCAGTATCAAAGGAGATTAGAAAATATCAGAATACTGTTAAAACAACCTAAGAGCAGTACAGTAATACTTAAAATCAGAAGTTTCACTTCACTTAATGCTTTGCTTGCTGTTTGTTATTTATAAATATCCTTTTTTCACCCAAGAACTTACTATACCCTCAAGTGCAGGTGGTTATCAATCATCTATGATGGAAGATTTGGATTCTGCCCATACATGGTTTGAAGTGAACTGTAACGTTGATTATACGTGGAGTTCTTTGCCTTAAAAATCTAGGGAAGATTCACACATGCTGTTTTGGTTTACCTTGAACAAATGTTCCATGATCATTTGGTTCAAGTCTTGGTAGCCCATCAATCCATGGACCGTATGCTGGCAGTATCACCTACCAACTATGAGGTGACCTATGAACACTCATCCACAAGTAAATAAACTTTTTTTTTTTTTTTTTTTTTTTTTTTTTACAGTTTTGGATGCTTTCTTTGCATTGCCGCCTTCACTGAGAAATCCAAAATGTTCAATTATGTGAGTATATTCACATTTTTTTCTAACTGACACGAGTGTATCATAACAGTTTTGTAACTAGCAGCTGTCCTACAGCCTTGCTGTACTTCATACATGTTTCACAGTTGTTCACATTCATTTTTTAAAGTAGATATGTTCAGAATTTGTATGGTCTTTGCTGCTGGTGAGGAAGAATAAAGCCTTGGCTATAACTCTGATGACCAGAGTTTGACTCCAGCCTGTCTGGGATGCCCTGGATGAGAAAAGGAATAACGAGGCTTAGCCTGTACAATTCTGTAAGAGGGGGGAGGAGGAAGAGTGTGTTCATGGGTACTTTCTTCACAGCAGAATCTCCAGGGAAGACCGTGGGTCATAAAGAAGGTGCTTCACTGCCAGAGAAAGCAGCATCAGTGGGTCACGTCTTGTGGAAGTGGGATACATAACAAAGCATACATGGGGAAAACGGGCATTAATCAGAAAACCCTGATCCTCTTCACATGTTATAGCATTGCACATGGTACTGTCAAACGTTGCCCCCAAGGAATGAATGAACTGTTGGGTTCCTGGCCAAAGAGGAGGAGGAGCAGGTCAGTAGAGCAGCTGGGGAACTCTGGCAGCTGGTGCAGAGGGTTAAGGCTATGAGCTATAATAAGTGCAATGGTTTGAAGAGGCATGGAGCAAATGTGTGTTTTCAGCAGAGGCATGTTCAAATTGTCTGTGAAATGTTTAGCATTACCTTTTGCTTCTTTCTCTTTTTTATCTTGTAATCTGTGCCATACCAGAACTGTATTTTCAGCAAAACAGCCTTAATCATAAAAAAAAAAAAATGTTGTTGGTTGACATGTCACAGAATTAAGTGAAGTCTGATTAGGTCCTTAAACATTACTGAGCCATCATTTTTCATGCATAGCATAACCCCAGCTCATCTCAAAGGGAAATCACCAAGTAACAGGTGAATATCTACTGGAGAAATTTATGCTTACTAGTTGTTACTGATACTTTTATTGCTGTTGAACTGTACACTTCTTCCAACCCAGACATAAATTTTCTGCATTTTGATTTTGGGGTTGTGTTACTTCCAGTGTCTTCATTTAGTTCACTAATATAGCTGTCCAGCAGTGTTTGGAAGATGTGGCAATGACAGCAGACATTAAACATTAACTTTTGACATCCGCGGTGGTGCAGCGGTAGCGTTGTTGCCTCACAGCAAGAGGTTCTCTTGTTTGATTCTCGGCGGGAGTGCCTTCTGTGTGGAGTCTGTATGTCCTCCCCGTGGTTGGGTGAGCGTTCGAAAGACATGCATAAATGTGCATGCCTTCGTTGAAGGTTGAACGGCGAGCTGGCACCTCGGCATTCATGAAAATCTACTGCCAATCATTAGCGGACCGGAGTTCCACTGTGGCGACCCCTAACAGTGAAAAGCCGAAAGACATCATCATCATTTTGGAATCTGTGTTTCTGATATAGTATAGTGTTCTACTCTTCCAAGTTTTTATCTTTTAGCTTTTACTTGTATTTGCAATGATAACTCAAAAATGGGGGCGCCCAGACATAGACCTGTTTGCCAACCCCCAAAACCATCAGCTTTCAAAATTTTGCACAAGGACATTTCACCATCAAGCTTGGAAAGTGGATGCACTCTCATTCAGTTGGAAAATGCTGACAGTATATGTCTTTCCTCCATTGCCTCTTCTCACAAAGGTGCTGCTGAAAGTCAAGATGGAGAGACCTCGAATGATACTCATTGCCCCGGACTGGCCACGCCAGCACTGGTACCCACTACTAAGGAACATGGCCCAGGGCCCACCATGGATTTTACCACAAATTCCTCATCTACTCACACAGCAAGGCAGTCAGGTTCTACACAGCCAGCTCAAAACTTTAAATTTGGCTGCATGGCACATCACCTAAGCAACCAGCCAGCCCCTCTTTCACAAGCTGTTATGGATGTCATTCTGGAGGCCAGGAGGCCCAGCACCAGGAAAGCCTACTCAGACAAATGGAAAAGATTTTGCGCCTGGAACCAGGCTAAAGGCCAAAATACCCTTCAGCCGGACATGCCTCAGATTCTACAATATTTAACTGAGATGTTACACAAAGGACTTTCTTTTTCATTTATTAAAATCCACGCCTCAGCTATTTCAGCTCTCTACAACACGGATCTTCCCTTATTTTCACATACACTTCTAAGGCAGTATCTCAGAGGGGCAAAAAACATTAGGCCTCCCAGGAGAGCGCCAACACCAACTTGGGCCTAAATTTTGTTCTGGAAAAACTTACCCTGCCACCTTTTGAGCCAGCTTTCTCAGCTGACTTAAAGTTTATATCATGGAAGACTGCCCTGCTGCTAGCAATTACTTTAGCCAGAAGAGTCTCAGAGCTACAGGCACTAATGGCAGTAGAGCCCTTCCTCATTTTTCATCAAGACAGAGTCTCTCTACGAACTAACCCCTCCTTTATGCCAAAGGTGGTATCCAGTGTGGCTCTAAATCAAACCATCCACTTACCCACCTTCTTTCCAAATCCACAGAACAAAGGAGAAAGACTCCTGCATTCCTTGGACATTCACAGGCAACTACGTTACTACTTGGATAAAACTAAGGCTTTTAGAAAATCTGACCAACTTTTTGTATCCTATGCTACAGCATCACAAGGAAAGGCGATCTCAAAACAGACCATTTCCAAATAGATAGGACATTCCATACGTTTTTGCTACACCCATCATGGAAAACCAGTTCCTGCTAGCATAAGGCCCCACTCCACCAGGGCAGCAGCTACATCTGCAGCCTTCCTCAGGGGGGTGCCAACCAAGGATATTCTGGAAGCTGCAACTTGGAGTTCAGTACACACCTTCACCAAACACTATCACTTACCACTTTACTCTAAGAATAGAGCTGGCTTCGCCACTGCAGTTTTGCAGGGCCTTCTAGCCTCCTCTAACCCTGTTTGACTCCACCTCCCCTCCTTAGCTTTGGGATTCTACCCAAGTGTGAAGACTGCAGCAGGGTAACACGATGAACATAGTACAGTTTTGTACCTACCATAAATGTAGATGTTCGAGTGTATACCCTGCTGCAGTCCAGGTTACCCTCCCTCCATCCCCTCTAAAACCTTTCAATACCTTAAAATCTGATACAACCTTTGTGGTGTATTTGCTTATAGCTGGAGGGATGTTTTGTTTGTGCTAAGCTTTTATTATTGGTACTATCTACTGACCATCTTTTGGGGGGGGCACCTGACATCTGGGGCAAGAAGAACTGAAGAAAATGGCGTCGGATGCCTCTTATATACCCCTGGCGTACTGACGTCAGCGAAGAAGCGACAGCAACCGATGCCGGACCAAGACTTTGGAATTCGGGCCGACTGCGGGACCGCCTGACGACAGGATAACCCAAGTGTGATAACTGCAGCAGGGTATACACTTGAACATCTACATTTATGATAAATGCAAAATTGTACTTTTCACTGAAATAACATAACTTATGCGGGCGATGTACAACATATACCATATTCTTATATGTGCAGTACTGAATCCTGCATTTTTTTTTTAAGTTACTATCATAAAATCCCCAAATCTTCTACAGATGTTTTTTGTTGTGGTTTATTACATTTATGTGGTTTTGGAGTACTGTATATACATGTTCATGTATTCCTAACTTGTTTCCGAATTTGTCTTACCTGATACCCATGTTGTGCAGCTCTTCTACAAGGTTAAATGTACAACAGCATTAAACTTTTCAGATAAAGATGAGAAAACATGTCTGTGAGAAAGTGAATGTAAAAAGTAATCAAATTTTGTAAATTTATTAACACAAAGAACATTTATTATAGGAAACATTCTTGTGTTTGAAGAAAGCAGTTTCTCAAACCTAGTTTTCTTTTCTAAAATGCTTTGAATATTTCTTGCTTTTCTGTGAATTAAAGCTATTTAACTAGCCATCATATATGACTTCCAATTATTTCTGCTAAAACATGTTAGCAACCTCTTCATCTCTGGAGCATGTTAAGCAAACTTTAAAATTCATGGAGTATACTTCATATTCCTCTCATTTATAGCTTCATTTACAATACCAGTGACTGCGTGCTGTGTGGTGGGTGGCCATTCTTGGGCCTGAGATTCTTATTTGAGGGCAACTTCCTTTGATAAGTATGTGATTATTGTAGTGGACCAGGCTATCATTCCTTTCACCAGGATGAACAAACCATCATAGGCCATTCACTCCTATTGTGACAGTGCCAGCTTCTTCAGTCTCTGGGTCACTGGTCAAACATGGATTGTCTTGACCACAGGGCTTTATCCCTCTACACCATTGAGCCAGTGGAGCAAAATAAATGAATATTTGATTGAAGAAATAGTTATACTGCAACTTGCGCATATTTGTGGACATTCAAAACAGACACTTTAGGAATAAAAACATGCATAGAAATATTGATCTGAAGATGAGTATACCATCCCTTTCCAAATAAGAGATTCACTGTAAGTTGATGTTGCTGTTTATAATGGTTTCTTGAATCCACACTAAGGCAGCTGGGTAGCCGATCTCCCCAGCTGTGTAATTATTTGTCAGCCTCTGTCATGTAACTGTCCCAGCCAAAACAGATTCATAGTCAGTTGTGTTAGACAAGGTGAAAGGTATTTTGAGTCAGAGGATATACATTTTGGCATATATATATACATATATATATATATATATATATATATATATACACACACACACACATGCGCACAAACATTTCATATATATATATATATATATATATATATATATATATATATATATATATATATGTATATGTATATACACACACACACCTATAAGTTTAGAACAGAACAATTGTTTAATGAAAGTATTGATACAGATTATGCAAGTTAAATTGCAAGAACTTGTTCTTATGATGATAAAAATTAAGATGTCTAAAGTCCAAAAATACTGTATGAGGGCAAGTCTGAAGGGACAGGATTGTCAGAAGTAAACAGTAGAGAGGTTGCATGCTTGATGTTGCAAGGTCCTTATAAACATCCGAAGTCCATAGAAAAGGCATGAAACATAAGTGCATGCACTTTCAGTAAATATGAAAGGTGGTTTGATACATAAGACTGTACACAAAATTAAGATGAAACAAAGTAAACTAATGAAACCATGCAACATGAAGACAAATCATTGTGTAGATATTGTGAGGGATGTTATCCATACAGTGCAGCGTCCAGGAAAGGGAAGAGTATGCAAAATATGTGGTAAGGTAAATTATTTTGTTGAAGTGCTTACAGTAATAGCTATGTGTAAAAAAACAGTATCAACCACAAAGTATCCCCAGATACAGACGTGGTAAACACCTTCTGTAGATGAAAAAACATACCAGATTACATATAAAGAAGTGTTGCTGTAGAAAACAGTTATACATATGTATTTGCAGTATGCAAAGATGATAAACTTATTTTTTAAGCAAGAAACATCTTTATTAAATTATGTATAACATAGACCATATTACATTTGTATAAATGAAAATAAACGATAGTGACACAATCTCATTTGCAAACATTATACGTTTCAAACCATGCCAACACAACTGTAGCTACAGACATTATACATCACTTTTAACATATCCAGTCATTGTTAGTCAACCATTACATAGTTCAATCAAATCCTGTCTTCTTTTAAACCTTGTTCCTCCTCTGCATGTATTCATCCTACATTTCCCATGGTTTCCTATGTAATTTGTTCCTACCCTTTTCCTAAGATCCCAGTTCCAGTTGTTTTATCTCTGTTACTATCTTCGCAACTTTTAGTAAAGTTGGCTTGGATTTTGATTTCCATTTTCTAGTAATTGCTTTTTTGATAGCCATCATAATTCGACTCGGCAAGCCCTACTACGTCTAAACAATTCCATTTCTGTATCATAGCTCAAAAAAATAATTTCCTTATTTACACTAATTTGCTCAACCAGCACCTCTAGTAGAGCAATCTGCAGGGAATCTTTCAAGTCTGCCATCTCGTTACACTGCTAGAAAATATGTTCCCAGTTACCTCTTTCCTCTCCATCACCCCTGTAACATTTGCTATCATCCTAAGGAACAATTTTTAAGTCTGCTTGGGATATAAAAATACCTATGTAAAACTTCCAGGCAAAGATCTTAAATTTTATTGAATATCTGGTAAACATACATATGCCCCCATTGTTCCTTTGTGAATTGCTTATCTAATCTCTTTCCAATCCTTCCTTACCTTTTGTGATTGATTCTTATAGTTATCATGCAATATTTTATATGCTGTACTATAATTATTCTTTACTTAACGGCAACTTCTGTTCTACATTCTTCTAGAATCTGTACCAGTGCTGGTCTTTCATTTAGGACCCCCATATTTCTTTCTCTTTGCCTATACTCTGATATCAGTTCTTGATATGGAAGACTATCTTTAGCCTTCAGTCCAAATAAGTTCATGGTGTTTTCCCATTCTGTTACTTTTCCATCTCTAGTTATTTGTTCCCAGTACCTTGGTTCTTGTGACAGTTTTCTCCAATATATTCCCACCCCCTCTTGCCTGTTGTCTGTATCCCTAATTGCAGTCATCTCTTTTGGCAGAATCTTCTTTCTCCATTCCTGTGTTGGCTTAGTTATTAGAAGACCTTCTGTTACTTTATAAATACAATATTCTGTATGATTATTGTTCTCCTTAAAGGTCTGCATCCAAAATCCCATTCTTTCCCTTTTACTTGGGCTTCTCCCCGGTTTCGTCATCACCTTCCACTTTGAATTATAGTTTTCTTCTTGTGTTATGTATAGGAACCTTAACTGTGTTGCTCTGGAATACCCCTTCAACTCAGTTAATCCCAGTTCGCCCTGTTCTATTGGAAGAATAAGCTTATCCCACTTGACTCTTGTCATCTTGCCCTCCCATATAAAATCCTTCATCTCTTTATTAATTGCTATCCACATCATCTCCTCTGGTTGATAAAAAATATGCCTGACCCTTTGTATAAGACTAAAGGGACTAAAAACATTTTAACTGCTTGTATGTTACTATGGATATCCATAAAACAGAGCTTCCATATTCCTCAATTTTTGTATTATCTTTTGTTTAGTCCCTTCCCAAATATCTTTAGCTGCCACACTGGTATCATTTTTAATCCATACTCATAAATACTTCATTTTATCATCTCCTCATAAATATGGACATTGCTGAACCAATTTGTATGTGGGTACATAATTTACTGCTATTGCTTTTGTTTTAGCTTCATTAAATTTGCATCCCAAAAATGTATGAAACTGTTTCAGTATGTTCCACAGCACTGTAATGTCCCTTTCTGGTTTTGTTAGGTATAAAATAATGTCATCTGTAAACAGAACCAGCTTTCCTTGACTGCCATACGAATTATATCCTTGAATTTCTGAGTCCCTTATTTTCTTTGCCAGTGGTTTTAAATATAATGCAAATAGCAAAGGATAAAGAGGATACTAATGCCTGGTTCCTCTGCTCAAAAAGAGATTATCAGAAAGGACCATACCCACTTTAATTTTTGCCTCTGGTCCTTCATATAGCCTCCTAATCAACTGTAAAATTTTATCAAAGAATGTAAATGCTTCCATTGCTCTGTTCATAAAATCCTAGCTTACTGTTTCAAATATTTTTTCTGCATCAAGACTTAACAGCAGCAGAGGTATTTTCTAACATTCTGCTTCCCTCTGGATCGTCAGTGTTCTGTTTTTGTTGTCAAATGTTTGCCTCCACTCCACAAAACCGCATTGATCCATATCTATCAATTTTGGCATAATTTTTGCCATTCTTTTAGCCATTATAAACATAAACACTTTATAATCATGATTTAGTGTTGAAATGGGCCTGTATGAAGCTGGATCTGATGGATCTTTACCCTCCTTAGGTATTACAGCTACTGCTGCTTTCTTCTAGGATGTTGGTACTTCTCCTCTTAAATTACTGTTAAACAAAACCTTCCAGATCTTTATCAGTTTTTCACTCCCAGTTTCCATAATTCCTCAGGAATATCATCTATTCCTTGGAACTTTCCTGTAGATAGGCTATACATCACCATTTTTATCTGATTTCCTCCTATCCTGTTAGTAAATGAGCCTTCTCTCCCTCTAGCCTTTGCTTATTTAATTCTTCTATAAACATTTCCATGTGTACCTTTTCTTGATTTCCATATTTCTCTGCTTTATACAGACTTTCATAGAATTTCCAAAATTTCTCTAACACTTCTACAGAATCACTTGTTATCTTTCTTGTTATGGGCTCCCTAAGCTTGAAGACAGCCCTTTCTAATTTCTGTTGCCTGAGTTGTTGTGGTCTAGAGTTGTTATCAAAAAAACATTTGCTTAAAAGCAGTCTTTCTAAACCAATGCTTATTATCAAGGTAATCCCTTATTTTCTGTGTAGAATTCTGTAGTTAGTTCCCTTTATGTTCTGCGAGATTCCCCCTCCTTTGAAATACTTTACTTTATCAGTCCCTCCAAATAATAACAGTTGCTTCTTAACCATATCTCCCGTTCTTTTATTTCCAACCTATTTTTAAATTCCAGTTTAATTTTATCCCACTCCCTAGCTATATTTTCAGGAGTTTCTATCTTCTCTAGTAACTCCTGAATAATTTCCACTACCCATTCCTTAAATTCCTCTGTTTTCAGCAGATACAAGCCGCGGTGGTACGGTGGTAGCGTTGGCGTTGTTACCTCACAGCAAGAGGTTCTCCCGTTCGATTCTCGGCTTGGCTTGGGAGTGCCTTCTGTGTGGAGTCTGCATGTCCTCCCCGTGGTTGGGTAGCATTTCGAAAGACATGCGTGCGTAAATGGGCATGTCTTTGAAGGTTGGGCGTCGAGCTGGCACCTCGGCATTTTGTAAAAATCTGCCAATCATTAGCAGACTGGAGTTCCGCTGTGGCGACCCCTTACCGGGAAAAGCCGAAAGACAAAACAACAACGTGGGAAAGCACCAGTGTCTTGTTTTTATTGGCGCATGAATTGATATGGTTATTCGGTACGTATCAAGACCTTCAATTAAATGCACATGTTCCTGTGAAATGTAAATTCTGTCTAGCTTAGCCCAGTTTTTTGTATCTTGGGGAATAATATGTAAATTCACTCTGAATTCCTAGAACTGAATTCACATCTTCTATGCCAAATATTTTCATAAAGTGCTTTAAAAATCTACCTTCCTTTATTATATTCCCATTTCTGGCCCCCGGACACATCTTCACTGTTGCATATCAAATTGCAGTCCCCATCTATAGGGTAATATTCCTTGTTGAAAGCTGATTATTTCTCCCAGAATTTTCTTTACCTCCATTTTAGCAGTATTCTTTGGAATATAAATGCATATACGTAAACTATGCCAAAATAAAAATTTAATGCAAAGCTTTCGGGCTAACCACCCTTCATCAGTACATAAAATACTACATTTCATTTTCACTTTTAAATAGGGCACATTTAAAATCACGTCACAGCCAACCTATCATCATTTCCTAGCAATTATTACTTTTAAAACAACAGTACCTAGAATTCATAGATGTGTATATATATATATATATATATATATATATATATATATATATATATATATATATACACATATATATATATATATATATATATATATATATATAAAATATACACATATAAACAACATAAATAGTATAGAAAATATATAAAGTATAAATAATTTTAAAGTATTCAGGCAGCCTTTCTATATTACAATTAAATTATCTTTAAAATACTATAAAATGTTATAAAACTAAAGGTTCTCCCTTTGTCTTTTTACCAGTACAGGTTTCAAGCTAACTGCATTATTCTAACCTGATTCAGCATCTGCCTTGAGTCTGATAATCCATTCATATTCCTTCAATTCTAACATGTTATTCATGTCACCTCCTCTATTTCCCATAGTCACTGTATCTATCCCTCTAAACTTAAACTTATGTGTACTGTTATTTTCAGATATATGCTTACTAAGAGCATTAGTGGACACATTTCTTCTGATTTCTGATTTGTGCTCTATTATTCGTTCTCTCAATTTCCTTGTGATCTTACCTACATAGAATGGTGTACATGATATACATGTAGCTAGGTATACCACTTGGGTTGTGCTACAGGTTACATTAGTTGTGAAAGTATACATTTCATTAGTTATAGGGTGTTTAAAATTATCTGCTCCATCATAGATATCACTACAACTACAACAGCTGTAACACTTTCTTGTCCCTGTTATTCGTTGAACTTTTCCTTTAATCTCCCTAAAATCCTTATAGCACAATTATTGTTTCAGTGTTTTAGAGTTCCTATAAGAAAATTGCGGTCTCTCTCCAACTATACTCTTAATCTCAGGCATAGCCATTAGTATTGTCAAATTTTTCTCTATAATAGAAGGTACGTCCTTAGTATTGACATTGAATGTAGTAACATATCTAACTATAGTTTCTTTTCTTTCTGGTGGATGTATTGTTTGTAACATATTTACGCTAGAAATTGGTTTGTATCTATCTCGTCTTCCTCTAACCACATCCTCATTTATTTCATTTACAATCTGATTAGAATAACCATTTCCTTTAAATTCTTGTATCACTTCTCTAGCCTGGTTTATAAAGTTATCCTCCTCAGTATTTAGCTTACTTGCTCTTATCAATTGAGCTCTCAGTATTCCTTTAAAAGTATGTGATGCATGCATACTACTTCTATTAATATACCTACTGACACTCGCATTCTTTTTATGTATAGTAGATTCTATTTTGTCTTTTCTTGTATAGTCGAATGTCTATAAACACTATATCATCATTAGATGCCAACATTATAAATTTTAAGAAATTTGCGGAGTTATTTAAATATGTTATATAACTTTCCAGTTCTTCCATACTACCACCCCATAACAAGAAACAATCCTCTACAAATCTTCTGTAGAACATAACTTTGTTACTCAGTTTGTTCTCCTCACCAAAAATATAGTGTTTCTCCCACTGTTATAGTGCCAGATTTGCATATGTATTAGCTACTGGGGTCCCCATCACTACCTCAGTCAGCTGTAGATATGGTACTTGATTAAAAATAAACACATTCTTTATTAGTATTATTTCCAATAGTGTACATATATTTTCTATTTCCCTAGCTTGCATATTAATTTCAACATTTAAAAAGTTGTGTATGGCCTCCACACCACATTCATTTGGAATTACTGTAAAGAGGGACGTGATATCAGGTGTCACAAACATAAAGTCTCCACCTGTGTATTTATCATACCATTCATGTAAATCAGACAGGAAACTGAAATAAAGTATGATGAAGTTCAGAAATGCATTTCAGAAGTAAATATGGCAGTATACGATTTACAACTGTCTGATGATATAACAATTGATCTTTTTAACTACTTCTCTGTACCTTGCCCTAGAATTCCGCAAATATATGGAATCCCAAAGATACATAAGAATTTGGAAAATCCACCCTTGAGATCTATTGTCTCAGGGGGTGGATGGTCAACTGAACCAATTTCAAAGTATCTGCAAATGAATTTAGGGAAATATTTATGTACTTTTGGATTTACGGTACCTTTTTTAGAGAAACAAATTTGATTTTCATTTCTCAGCCAGGAGAAGATGTGCCCGTTCTTAAAATCATTGACGTCTCACTGTAACTTGCGTTTTTTTCTTAGATTCTAGTTTAGCATCAAACAGGTGTAGCCGATCTAACACTATCTGATACAAAACCACTAGAATTTGAATAACAGGGCATATTTAGATTTTCAATCTGCTCAAAAAAGGTATTAATCAGTCTCATGTAATCTGCACTCAATTTTAAATTGAGTTGCTGCCATTGTCCAAGAACTTCTGAGTACGTATTCGCATAGGAGGGCATTTTTAATATTCTTAGTCTTCGCGGTACTACACCCAACTCCAAATAAGCTTGAAAGCTTAACCGCTGCCACTGGAGTTGTTTGTAGGTTTATACTTTTTTCTCTAGTGTATCTAGTGTCTTCTCAAATTCTTCTACTTTGGTCAGCGGTTCCCAAAGTAGAAGGTGCATTAAACACCAGCTGGAGTAATGGATTGTTCTCTCTCTGCAAAAATCTTCTTACTGAACCATTCAGTTCCCTCATCTCAATATTCTGTGTAGCAGTTACACTCATGGTGCTGGCTGTTCGACTCTCCCCTAGTAATTGACGCTCACAGTACTGTCCAAAATACTCAATACTCAAAGACCAGTAAACAGTGCTGTGTAGAATAAACTCCAAATACATTTTTAAATAGGGCACATTTAAAATCACATGTCACAGCCAGCCTATCATCATTTAAAAGTGAAAATGAAAGGTAGCATTTTATGTACTGATGAAGGGTGGTTAGCCCAAAAGCTTTGCATTAAATTTTTATTTTGGCGTAGTTTACGTATTTGGAGTTTATTCTGCACAGCACTGTTTACTGGTCTTTGAGAATATAAATGCATGCCAGTGTAATCCCCCACCCTTGCTAGTAGCCCCTTAATACTGCAAATCCTAACATTATTGTCTTGTTTTCCCTATTACTGTTGGAGCTCCTCTTGCAATTAATATAAGTAATCCTCTCTTCCTTTGCCCCAAGTATTCCACTGAATAGCTATCCTGAAAACCTTTCTTTATCAATTTTACATGTTCAGTTATTTCCAAGTGTGTCTCCTGTAGCATAGCTATTTGCACTCCACATTTTTAATATTATTCTCGACTCTTTTTTTTTTTGTATTTATCTGTGAGACTGTTAATATTTAAAGACATTATAGAATGAATCATATTCTTGAGGAATTATTATTCCCACCTTTTATGTATAACAGCTTTTTTTGTTAAATGTCTAGTTCCAGCTTTTGTTACATGCATGCACTGTTTGGCAGGTTAATCTTTTATACAATTGTTTGTTGTTATCTCCATTTCAGCCTATGTCACATCTTGTAGAATTTTTTGTTTTATTGAAAACCTTCAAATAAAAGTACACACACACAATAACCCCCTAAAACCTACTAACTTAACACACAAAACTATGTACATCTTCAAATACTGATTAGGAGCAAAAGTTCCAAACTGGCAGCCACACACATAGCCTTGAGCTAAACAGAAAGATTATCCATGCTAAGATGCATGGTAGAGACTGTGCTTCTATTAAGTGCTGCCTGGCTTTGCCTCATCTTTATAGCTTTCCCAGCTGGGAAATTATTTGAATGATTTCAGAAAACATCTTCTCCAAGCCATTTCTCTTCATCAGATTGTCTGCTAGTGACATGAGTACCAGATACAGGGCTATTTACTAGAAAAAAGACTTTGTAATGTTCAGTGTCCTTTTTCATTTATTTGCTTTCAATTAAAACTTGGTACTATATAAAGCTAATGGCCTTAACTTAGTTATGCCCGTATGCAAGAATGAGAAAAATCACACTAATTTTTCTTCTGTCATATTGTTTTAACCAGATCCTTTTTACATTGCAGTGCCTACATTTTTTAAAACTGAGCAAGGAGAAAGAGAAGAGAGAGACAGAATCAAAAAGAATAAATAGAAGCACCTGTTTATATTAATATCCCCATTGCACTTACAAATAACTGGAAAAAATACTTTATAACATGCAGAGGAAGTCATGCACCACTTCAGTAATACTGTTAAGAAAAAAAAATTATTTTGCTTGCAGTTAACTCTCTTTCTCTCCCCCTCTCCTGAGTATTTTTCTGAACATTAATGACGTGAAGTAGGGGATATGCTTTAGAGCCCCTACACATTTAACAATGAACAAGAAAGTCCAATATTTCCAGAATTTCTTGTTCTATTCCTTTTCTTCTCCATCTCCCAAACCCTGTCTCTGCTTTATCTCCAGTGCACTCTCAATTCTTCTAGTCAGCTCCTGTTGTTTTCCCTCTCTCAAGCATTTTCCTGTGAAACACTGGGAAAGGTTTCACTGGCACAGTCTGCGTTTATTACCAGAAGAACAAGAAGCAGAATCTCCTCCTGTTTCACAGCTCACCTTTTGTTGGACAAACTTTTGTATTTCTTCCTTAGCATGTAATTCATCAAAAATGTTTTTGTTCCTCCAGAGAAAAATATTTTAAAAATAGCTTGGCATAGCAGTTTTAATCTCAAGCCTGCTTCTCGACATTCCCAATATAATGGAATAAATGTATTCCTCTTCTGCCTGGTGTACAATGAGTAGTCAATCTCCACAAACACCCTGCTATCACCCACTTTCAATATTTTGTCCTCCTGCCACACTTTTGTCAGAATCAACAACTCCTAGGTTCAAGGGCCTATGTAAGCCTAGCCAACAAGGTTCCATGGCTTACGCCACCCAAGAAAGTTATTTTCCTGTCCCACTGTCGAGCAGAGACACAGAAGTGATCCCCGGGGTGTATTTCCTATTTCTCATCCACTCATCAAGATTTTTCTTGAAGAGTGCTAATGAAGAACTTTGCTTGACATAGATGGGTAGCCTGTTCCAGAGTATGGGAAGTCTCTGGGACAGGAATCTATCCCTCCAGCATGTCCTGTTTATTGTGGTGACAACGTTTAGGTCCCTAAAGCGTGTAGCTCGGAGGGGTTGGGATTTCTTTAGGTGTAGCATGTCCAACAGCTCTGGGTTTGACATAACTTTATATGTTAGGCAGAGATCACCTCTGAGTAGGCGATATGCTATGGAGTAAAGCTGGAGTTTTTTGAGGTGGTCAGTGTAGGGCATTTGTTTGAGGCCAGTAATCCTCTTTGTGAGGTACTTCTGTGGCCTTTCCAGCTGCTGCAGATGTCTTGTGAGGTACATTCCAAAAGGGGCATTGTACTCTATAATGGGTCTAATGAGTGTCGAGTAGAGGGGAACAATGACCTCTTTTTTCCTGGATGAGAACCCTTTTATGATGATGTGTGCCATGTAGAAGGACTTCCTGACTACTGTGGCGATGTGACTGTCAAAGGAGAGACTACTGTCTACCTGGGTCCCAAGGTATCTTATCACGCATTCAATGTTAAGTAGATTGCTGCCTATGTGGTAGTTCATGAGTACAGAGTTTTGACCAAAGGGGATGACACTGCACTTTTTGGCATTGAGCTTGAAGCCATGGCTCTGACACCAGGCATCTGTCTCAGCGAGGCCCTTCTGTAGGATGTCCACATCATTTGGGGACTTGACTATGGCTCCTAGTTTGCAGTCATCTGCGAACTTCGTTAGCCAGAGGCCTTCTTTGTTAGCCTGTACTTCAGAGAAGTAGATACCAAACAGGAGAGGTCCCAGGATGGAACCCTGTGGTACTCCACTTGTCACTGCTTTGAGGTCAGATTTGGAATCTGCAACTTTTACAGTGTGGGTTCTGTCAGTGAGCCAGTTGGCAACCCATCTTGTGACATAGGGATTTAAACCTAGTTTAGTGAGTTTAGCTATAATTCCAGAATGGGGGATGGTGTCGAAAGCCTTGGCAAGGTCAAGATAGTCTGTGTGAACCACCTTACCCTCATCTGCGGCTTTGGTGACTGCCTCAAAGAAGTCGATCAGGTTCAGGAGGCATGATCTGCCTTTCACAAACCCGAACTGGGTGGGATCCAGAGTTTGGAGGTTACCAATTTCTTTGTTTGAGTTCCATGATGATACGTTCCATGGCCTTGCAGATCAGGCTAGTCAGGCTAATAGGTCGATATTTCCCGGGATCAGTGGTGGCTCCCCCTTTGTGGAGTGGGATAACTGTTGCTGTGCGCCATTCAGTGGGCACAAAGCCTGATGCGAGGGTATTATTGAACATGGTGTTTAAGTGGGGAGCCAATTAGTTCTGAAGTTCATGTAAAACACAGCCTAGGATGTTGTCCGGTCTCATGGATGCTGTGTTTTTGGCCTTAGAGAGTGCAGCTTTTACCTGCGTAGTTGTGATTTCAGGGACTGTGCATTCTTTCTGTGTATGTATGTATATATATATATATATATATATATATGTATATATATATATATAGATATATATATCTATATATATATATATATATATATATATATATATATATATATATATATATATGGGCCCTTTAGGGGGTGAGAGGGGGTAAAGTTAGCACTGAACCTATCTGCCAGGATGTTGGCAATATCAGTTGGTTCTGTAATTTTCGTGCCTTTGTGCTGCAACTCAGAGCAGATCTGGGTGTTGCCATTGAGATTCTTGACATAGCTATAGAATGCTTTGTGGTTGTCCTTGGAATTAGTGGCGATTTAGTTTTCATAGCTAACTTTAGAGGATCTTATAAGGGATCTCAGCTTTTTACTGAGGCTGACCAGGGAGCTCCTCCACTCATGGGATTTTACTCTCTTTTGCAACAGTTTCTTCCTTCTGTTGTACAGTTTGTTTATGGCAGGGGACCACCAAATTGGCTTCCTTTTTTTGGAGGATAGCATCTTGGTTCTGTTTGGGATAGCATGATCCATGCACTCATGTAAGTGCTTATGGAGTGCATTTGTGTAGGATTCAGCAGTTGTAACTGTATTGTCCATCTGCATGGGTGTCATGAAGTTCACCACTTCTGTCTTAAGAAGCATGAAGTTGGCTTTGGAGAAATGTTTTACTGCGGTTTCCTTAATGGGGGGTGGGGGCGGGATGTGGATATCAAGGGTGATTAGCTTATGGTCGGATCTGACCAACGAGGAGGTGACTTCAGGTGTGGAACACCGGTCACTCATGTTGGTAATGAATAGGTCTAGGATACTGTTGCCCCTTGTGGGGGTGTGGATAAGTTGATACAGGGCATTGGAGTTTATGAATTCCAGAAAGCGTTGAGCTAAGGAGTTGGTACATGAGTAGTTTTCCCAGTTGATAGGGTAGTTGAAGTCGCCCATTATTAGGGTGTTTGGTTGAACCCTAATATTTTCCAGTACATCAAGAAAAGAGGAGTGGAAATCCTGGGGCATGGTGGGGGATCTGTAGCAAGCTACAATTAGGATTGCAGTTTTGCCCAGAGTTAGTTGCACTTGGATAACCTTGAATGCATTGTGCTTAGAAACTAGCCTAGAGGTATGGATAGCCTTAATGAATATGGACACACCTCCACCTTTGGTGTTTCGGTCCAGGTTACATGGCCAAAAAGTGTGGTATGAGTTATAGCCTGGTAGTGCAAGGGTGCTCTCTGGAGCCTTGAACCAGGTCTCAGTCACTGCACAGATATCGATGTTCTCCATTTTAAGGAGTGCCTTGAGTGAGTGCATTTTGAGATTTAGACTTCTAGCATTGAGTAGCAGTACCCTCAGTTTTTGCTTGCCTGTTTCTGTTATGGTGGTGAATTTGTTATTTGAACCTTGCCTAAAAAAAGGCACTATAGGGGCAGCAAGAGCCTTAGCCAGTATCCGGAATCCCACGGGCGACAGGTGCAGGCCATCTGTGGCAAAGCATCGTGGTCTGTCAACCATGTCATCCCAAGCAGGCAGATACTAGATCCCAAGCAGACAGATACTGGATCCCCTTAGAATGACACCAGAAGCTTAGCCAATTGTTGAAGTCAGTCATTTTGTCCTTGTACTGCGGTATCATTCTGGATGATGGCAGACTGCTACTCAGGGCTAGGGTCATACCTGCCTGGGCTACAAGATCGGAGAGCTCTTCCATGTCTCTCTTCATGTAGTCCAGGGAGGTACGTCTCGGGTCATTCACACCAACATGGACAATGACAGAGTCATATTTGTACTTGTTGTGGAGTGACCTGAGTGCGTGGGTTATGTAGCGGATCCTGGTACCCGACAGGCAGCTGACAGTACCCTTCTCCTTGTTTAGCGTGGTGAGTGGGACATCAGTGTGCCTGACTATAGCGTCACCTATGACTAGTGTGTTGGATACGTTGTTTTGCCTTATTGGCTGTGGTTGAGTGGCACACTGAGTCTGTGGGCTATGTCTCATTTGGGTTGTGTTGGAGGATGGAGGTTGCTTGCGTTTCTGCTTTGGAGGTCTCTGTTGCTTAGACAGATTATTATTGAGAGCCTCCGCGAATGTTTTTGTGTTACTATGTGTGGATTTTGGTGGTGTAGATTTAGTGAGACACTGTGATGTGTGGTGTGGTGCAAATGTTTACTTTCTCCTCATGACTGTCAAGTTCAGTGTTGGTTGGAGAGAGCTTTACCTCCAGTTTGGCTAGATAAGTGCATCTCTCACAGGTTGTAGTGTTGGGTGGTAGGAGGAGAGGGTTGTTTGTGTACATGAGGCAATTTCTACATTGCCTCAATATGTCCAGATTCATCAGATAGTCAGGAGAGAACACTGGGAGCTGACCCTTGGACATGCCTGAATAAAAAACTATCCTGCTGATAAGATTGCATTCTTACTGTTAATGGCCTAGGTTGTTTTCTCATAGCCAGGTTTGGAGCATACACACAATGTGCCCTTTCAATTAACAGTTGTTGTTGTGGAACACCATTGTAGTTGCTTATTTGTGCTTTTATGAAATTAATAGCCTGTTCCTTGCAGCTTCTCAGGTTCAGCAGAAAATCTCAGGTTTTCTCTAAATATGTTAAACTTACTAAGCTAGATTTTCATACAAGGTTACCAGACTTTTTGATTTGGGTGCATCCATTAGTTTAGTGAGTAAAAGCATTTACAACAAAATAAACTCAAAGCCATGTATTAGACCTGTGCTGTGTAAGCTGTTGTTTGAGTGTTCATCTGCTACTTGTAGAATATTTCACATCAGAGGTTCAAATAAATAATGGTTGTAGCAGAGCACATTTTTCATTTACTTGAATCTGGCTCATCGTTAATGAATGTTATGGTGACACTGTCTTGTTCTGCCATTCAGATGTTCATTTAAATAGATGTAGAAAGTAACAGCTTGTTGAAAGATTGTCGAGCCATTTCCAGACAAATAAATCAATCCAGTAGCAACAATATTGACCATGTAATTTATATCAGCCAGTAAACAAGAATTAAAATTGCTTGAAGAAGTTGGCATTATTGAAAAAGGCAGTGTGGCTCCATGGATGTCCCTAGAGTAAGTCCCCAAAGCCAGAATGGCTGGGTGAAGTTTGCAAATGCACAGGCTTGTAAGACAAAGTACAGAGAGAAAATGTAAAACCATTGAGAGTTGATACCATCGTGGATTAAATGGTGCCAGAAGATCAAGTAAACTAGATTTGAAATGTCAATGCCACCAATTTGCATTGGATTCAGAAAGTTAAAAACATAACAATTTTCTCTACAAATGTAGGTCTGAGAAGACACGAGAAATGTTTACATAAATACGAAAGTTTTCTTTTAGTGTGTGTTACAAGAGGTGATATTAGACATTCCAAGTAGTAAGAATTGTAGTGCATAAAATGTGGCAGCACAAATCAGTCTGTGAAACTAAGATTTAGTGGCTTGGCGTTAAACAAGCACAAATGTGAATTTAATAACTAGATACTGTATTAATGTTTTATGATTTAATTTTTTTTAACCATGAATAGTGTCACCTAATGACAACTAACTTAAAGAACTATACTTGTGTTTTTGGGAAATGAAATGTGTGAAATATCTTAGGCATGGCAAACAGTAGTTCAGGTTTTGTCAAGAACTTAAGAACAGTAACATCTTAAATGAGAGAAGACAAAGGATGTTTCATCAGAATGTATAAAGAGAAAAATGGGAAATGAAAAAAATATTTTTTCTTATAGTTTAGTGAGTTTGTTCTGAAAACATCTGAAATTTTAGGTTTAAAACAATAAGCTATTCAAGGTTATATTTTATAATCAGCAAGGAAATGACAACATAAATATAAATTGTAATCACTAAGGTAACGTTTCAGAATGTTGTAAATCTGATTTAACACCATTGTTAAAAGTCCAGTTCTTTGAGAAGCAGAAATGACAGCAAGGGAAACGCAAGAAAAACATATTAAGAGGAAAAATAGTGTGCATCTCTGTGTTGCTGCCTGATAGTGTCAGGCTGTGCGGCTCATTTCTAGACTGGGGTACCTTCTGTAAAAAATTGGTATGTCCTCTGTGTTCTTTCTATGTCTGCATATTTTTTCCTGGTTTCATTTCTTATCCAGTATACTTGCTGATAAAGAATTGAAATCAGAGTATAGACCAAGAGAAATTGGGGGGGGGGGTCCTAAATGAAAGACCAGCACTGGTAGAGTCTAGAACAGAAGCTGCCATTAAAAAAGAAATGATTGGTAGAGCATATAAAATATTGCTTGCTAACTATAAGAGTCAATCAGAAGAGGTTAGAAGGATTAGGAAGAGAGATTGGATAAGCAATTCACAAAGAAACAATGTGAAGATATATGTATGTATGTCTCCCGAATATGCAACAAAATCTAGATGATTTAGGATTTTTGTTTGGAAATGTTTACATAGATATGTTTATATCCCAAGTAGACTATAAAGAATTTTTCTTCGGGTAGACAAGAAATGTTGGAGGTGTGACTAGGAAGAAAGAGGTACTTGGGAACATATTTTCTTTGAGTGTGATGGGTTGTCAGACTTTAAGGATTCACTGCAGGGTGTACTGTCAGAGATGCTGGGTGGGCTTATTGGTATGACGAGAGAGATGATTTTTCTGACGTATGATACAAACTTGGAATTGCCTAGACATGGTAATGCCTTGGTGTGTCTAATTATGGTGGCTGTCAAAAAAGCAAATACTAGAAAATGGAAATCAAAATCTGAACCAACTAATTAGAAGTAGTGGGTATAGTAACAGAGATAAAACTGGAATTGATGTCTTTAGAAAAGGGTAAGAGCAAAGTACATAGGAAAAATGGGAACTGTGTGAAAAGTACATATGGGGGAGGAATGGGGTTTAAAAAATGGCAGGACTTAAATGTACTATGTAATGTTTGACTGAAAATGATTGGGTAGATTATAAGTGATGTATAATGTTTGCAACTGGGAGTGTGTCAGTATGGTTTGTGATGTAAAATGATTGCAACTAGGATTTTGTCGGTGTGGTTTGTTTTCATTTATATAAATGTACGATTGCTGATATGTCGTAAGTGATGATTTAGTAAAGATTTTCTTGTTTATTCAATTCCTGTCCCCTTTTGTTAATTTATGTAATGTTGCTTAGGTTATGTGATCTATAGCAATATATGTGAAGTATATTTGTTAATACAGTTTCATTACTTTTGTATAAATGTAAATTTGCCTGTGTCACAAGTGATAATTCAATAAAGGTGTTTTTAAAGTATTTGCTGATAAGTGAATGTGTTCTTCTGTTTGTACATGTATGTCCATGTATGTTCTAAAGTGGAATGGCATACCACCTAGGACTGTTCTCTGCCTTGCTTACTGGAATAGGCTGCAGCTGTATCACTTATTACTTTGAATACGGATATGGTACAAGTATTGCAAGCTGAACGAATTCATAATGAATAATGAAATCTTGATGCCTATCTGCAAATGTACCTCTGCTGTCACCATCTTTAGTGATTTTATGACTTTAGTATGACAGTTATAGTCAGTAAACATATACAGTCTAGCCGGTATTAGAAATTCTTCCCTTCTGCAAATACACGTTAATTCAAATCATCTTACTTTAACTTTCTAATTGACTAGTAACAATTTTATAAAAATGTACCCTGGCCTTTTGCCCCTATTTCTTTTTGACTTTGTCACTGATTCTCATTTGTAAAATCGTAACACTTTGTTAAAGAATGGAGAGTTTCATTAAAATAAGTAATTATTTAAAATAAAACATTAAAAAAGTAAACAAGTGACATTGCATAATAAAGTGTTACGATGGGGAATTAGTTAATTGGCTAGTTACTGGCTGGCAGCCTTTAACCTGTGTGGTTCTCCCTTGGTGTTAAATGCCACTGTCATGATTAGGTAGAGCATTACCAGTTTCCCATCAGTTATTTCTATACAACTCATGTTGTCTTACCCCTTGTGTTAACTCTCACATGTATGACCAAGCAGTATGTTAGCCATTCCTCCTTATTATATGTTGCCTAAATCATAGCTTGAATCTTTAGCAGACATGGAAAAGTTTTCACAAATTGACGGTGAGGCTGTTTGATAATATGCATTTTCTAATTTATCCTTATGAAGAATCCTTATGCTGCAGAAAGATAAGCCTCTGCATATTATGTTAATTCCGCTTAGTCAAAATCATCTGTAATTAAAAAGCTGGTGCATGACTGACCATATGAAGTTACTAGGCTAATGGCTCTAGGGCCCTTACAAGCCTAGCCAAGTTCTACCCTTATTTCCACGACCAGCACCTAATGCCCGTGTCCAAGAAGGATGCAGGTGGAGCCTCTGGGGTGAATTTATGGTTACCTATCCAGTCGTCCAGATTACTTTTGAAGAGGGCCAATGTTTGAAATGAAGTTGGGAGTCCTTTCCAATGGTGTGGTAACCTCTGGGAGATTAATCTGTCCCTCCACCAGGTTCTAGTAATGTCACATACCAGGTTAAGGTCATTAGAGCGAATAACCTGTGTACCGTTTGACTTGCGGATATGCAACATTTCCAATAAAGCAGGGTCAGAGATTGCCTGCTGAGTAGTCTGCATGAAACAGAATAAAGTGACAGTGATTTCAAATGATCCACATAGGACAGATGCTGAAGGCTTTGTATTTTCCTTGTTAGGAACCTCTGTGGTTTCCCCAATTGCTGCAGGTGCTTGGAAAGGTACATATCAAAAGTGGCATTGTACTCTGTTATTGACCTGATGAGGGAAGAGTACAGGAAGGTTATAACTTTTTTTTTTCTTGAGGCAATGCCTTTCCTTATAAGATGAGCAATATAGAATGCCCTTCTGAACACTGTGGAGACATGGTGATCAAAGGTAAGATTGCTGTCAACCTGTGTTTCCAGGTCCCTCACCACAGAGCGCGTACTTAGGATGTTGCTATTGGTGTGGTAGTTAGCAGGAACATTGCTGTTACTGAAAGGGATGATGATGCATTTTTTTGCATTGAGTTTAAGGCCATGAATTTGGCACCAGTCATTTGTTTGTGTAAGACCCCCCCTTGTCGGCTGTTGACATCATTTGGAGATTCTATGACCACTCCCAGTTTTCAGTCATCAGCAAACTTTGTCCTCATTTCTTTTCAAGGTTAGAAAATTTCTGATTTACCATTTAAAGTAACTGCAAAAGTTTTAAAGTAAAATAATTTCCATAGCAGATGTAATGTAAAAAATATAGCTAACACAATGTACAAGATGAAAAACAGTGGAATATTTATAAATGAGGGTGTCTCTCGCAAGCTGATTTTCATTCTTGTAAAAGTGTAGTACATTTAGCGTAGTAAATGCTAGGTAAATGGAGATCCAGTGTAGCAGAAACACAGCCCTTCATTAGGTTATATTCTGCCTGGAAGCTTTCTGAAATAGGTTAAAGATAGGCTACCTTTCTGTAGCCGTTTGAAGTGCTTGTGATTTAACTGGAACTGCAGACAGATATTGTGGGCTGTAAAGAGGTCCTAGCTCATTTCCATAGTAGCAGTAAGATTAACATGCAGGTAACTTTATAACTTAATAAATATGGTAATCCCGGTTTTGAAATTCCAGTTAATTGGCTGAATGCATATTTCACAAAAGAGTGCAGCAAGGCATTTGAAAATGACTTGTATTTAATTGTGAAAATTCTGTTGAATGATAAAGTGGCAGGATGTATAACCTGATTGTCTTGCTAATTCCTTATCCTCTAATTCTTCCTATAAAATAATAAAAATGTGTGCATATTCTTAGAGTAAGCAGTTTTTCATTGTGGTCATTTGAGAAGATTTTTATGCTGCTGCTGTTATTCTAACTAGCCAAGTATCTATTTTTCTTCCTGTCATACAGTTTAAAGACAAGTATTTCTATCTGACTATTAATTACTTTGCCTATACTTGACATTCACCATAGGTTGATTGTTTTGAGATGGCACTGTGTAGTTGCTACATTATTCCTTCTCTCTAACTCACTTGTGTGGTATGTGTTAGATGAGATGGTGAGACTGCAATACTTCCTGTAAACAGAGTTTGTCATTTTCATAACCATGTTGAAATGTTTTCATGCAAGCACAGCTCCATGATCTGATCTTTTTTTTAAACACCTTTATTAAAGTATCACTTAAGACCTAGGCCCGCATACATTAACATAAAAAAAAAAAACTGTATTAACATTTTTCTATTTACACACATTATACTTTAAATATTTCCTTTCTTTATGACAACTGTTAGTCTAACATTACATAAATTGCTCAATTCCTGCCTTTTCTTAAACTGTACTCCTCCTCCTGAATGTTATAGTGCATGTATTGTTCCCACAAATTCCATTTATTTCTATGTAATTTGTTCCTTACATTTTCAAAAGATCCCTCTAACTCTTCTTTCATCTGTTTTAAAATATTCAGTATTCAATACTTCAAATACATTTGGTTTAGATTTTGAATTCCATTTTCTAATAACTGCTTTTTTAACAGCCAACAGAATTAAACTTAAGATCTTAATATGTTAAGGCATTTCAGATCCCGTGTCCCAGCTCAAAATAATCATTTTGTTAGTTAGACATTTGCTCTCTCCCGATGTGCCTGACAGAGTACTCTGTAGGGAATTTTTAAAATATGCCAACTCATTGCACTTAAAAAAAAAAAAAACGTGCCCCCCCCGCCAAACATTTGCTGTCTACCTAAAGAAAAATTCTTTGAAGTCTGTTTGGTTATAAAAAACTGACAGAAATACTTCCAAGAAAATTCTTAATCATCTGGACTTTGCTGTGTACTTGAGAGCCATGCATGTGTCCTCCCATTGTTGCCTTGTAAATTGTTTTTCCAGTCTTTTCTAACATCCTCTGATTCTTATAGTTATCATGTAGTATTTTATATGCCCCATTAATTATCCCCTTTAATAGCAGGTTCTGTTCTAGATTTGACTAAAAAATCTACCAGAGCATGTCTTTCACTTAAGACTCTCCCATACCTTTCTTTTTGCCGATACTCTGATATCAATCCTTGATAGGAAAGGCAGTCTCTATTCCTCTCTGTTACCTTTCCCTCTATATTTATCTCTATATTTATTTTCTTGCAATACCTTGATTCACTTGCCATTTTTTCCTAGTAAATTCCAGCCCCCTCTTGCTTATTTTCTGTACTCTTACTTGCAGTCATCTCTTTTGGCAAAGTCTTGTCTCCATTACTGTGGTAGCTTACTTCTTTGAATATACTGCAACTTTCTGAATATAATATACTGTATACTGGTGGTTATTCTCCATAAGGATCTGTATCCAGTGGATTTCCAAGATGGCAGCACACTGATCAAAAGCTTAACTTCGGCTGTCAGTGTGAAAAAAAAACCTGAGAAATAAGGGCCAGGAATTCTGCCACTTTTAGTAAGCTCATTTATTGGCTAGTAAGTACACTGACTGGATGCCAGCAAAGAAGAAACTGAGAGAGCCTGAAAGAAAATCACTACAAAAGTTCTGCAGCTGTTCAACAAAAAGAAGTTCAAGCCCCAGCTTTGGTGCAAGACATAGCTTCCAGTCTTCAATAGGATAACATAAGTCAAATGTGCTTAGACCTGATTGAAATGAATGAAACATGGAAGGCGTATATCAACTTGAGTAATAAAAGCATTGAAAAAATGGAAGAAGCTTTAAACAGCCATTCAGATGAACTGATAAACCTGCAAAAAGCAGAGGATGACATGAAAAGGCTGGCTGAGAATGAGACTGCTCAATAAGAGATATTTTTAAAAAAAATGTAAAATTAGAGGAAAGTGAATGCAGGAAAAACATGAGATTTTCTGCTGTACCAGAGAAACTGGAAGGAACAGACTGTATTAATTTTATGAAGACACAGATAAGCAACTGGACTGCTATTCCAAGCAATTGAAAGGACACATCTTGTATATGCTCCAAACCTGGCTATGAGAAAGCAACCAGGACCTGTATTAGTAAAGACATAATCCTACCAGCAGAAAGAGTTGATTTTGATAGACCTGTGGCAGAAGGGCAAACTATGAAAAGTTGGAGACAGTAGTGCTCATTGAGAATGATGCATCTCTTCTGCCTTGTGTACAGGGAATAAAATTTATTCCAGCAATCAGAGAATGTTGAGAGGTAGGTGTGAGATTCAAGGTACTGAATTCAGCTGTCTTCAGAATATTTTTTTCTGGAGGACCAAAGTAATTTTGTCATGCAGAAAAAAAGGAGGAGATATTTTTGTTGAACAAACTCTTGTAAGCTGTCAAGCAGAAGCGGACTCTGCTTCTCATTCTTCTGATAATAAAGCTCATAGAGAGAGACTTTGTCAGTGAAACCTTTTCCAGTGTTCCAAAGAAAAATGTTTGAGAGGGACAGAAAAGCACAGGAGTTGACTAGAAGAATTGGGGGTACCTTGGAATTGAACTGGAGTTTGGGGTTGGGAGATGTAGATGAACAGGAAGAAGACTGGCAACACAGAAATTAGTGAATAAATGTGAGCTTACAAAGCATCATTAGCATTTGTGAAATATGGCTGCACAAGAAAAAAGTGGAAAGAATGGACTCTTGTTGACACTGTTAAACTTGTGAGGACTGAAAGACTTTTGCCCACTTAATGTCAATGTTTAGAGGACAGTAAGGGGAGGGAAAGGAGAGGGAAAAAGTAATTAAATAAATGTTAAATGTTTTTATAGCATTTCTAATAAAAACATTTCATGATATAAATGCTGTGTTGTGTATAGCAAAGGATTTTCAGATATGTATAAAAAAACACAAGTTCAGTTCCAGCAAGGCAGCAAACAATAAAACTTCCAAAAGGAAGTAAAAATAAGGTTTAATCACACAAGGTAAGCACTTTCACGGTTGGTAACCGCTTCATCAGACAGCAGCACATTAACACAATACAGTTTAAAAAGCAGTAATAGCCAAAGAAAAACACTGCTTAATTAATGAGTAAAAAACAATTCCAGGATTTAAAGTGCTAGTATGTAATAAACAGTAAAAAATCCAAGTAGGAAGCATAGTGTACACAATCACAACTTTAAAAATACTCATATGGTATTAGTGTTTAAGTGGTCTCTGTTTTAAAAATGGTTTTAATGAAACCATGTCATTAATCCCGGGGTGGGTGTCAGCCTTGAAAAATAAAATCCATTTCTGTTCGCATGCTTCTGTCTTACATTTCAAGTCACCACCCCTATTCCCTTCTGGTACTACTTCTGAAACAAAAAACTTCAAATAATGATCTCCCCCTACTTCAGTTACATGTCTAGCTAAAGCACTAGTACTCTTGCAATTCCTGATGTCACGTAGATGTTCTAAAATCCTGTCCCTGAAGGGACGGTTCATTTTCCCAATATAGTAGGCATCACATGCTACGCACTTAGAGTAGTACACAATATTCTTAGTACTGCAGTCCGCTTAAAAGAGAAACTCAACAGAGCAACGAAGTATTGGATGCAGAAAGCTAGACGCACTAAAAATATGTTTGCATACCTCACAGTGTCTACATGGATAGCTACAAACCTCTGAGACTCAAGTGTCAAGCTACTCCCTTTCCTGTAGCACAGTTGCTGTTTGACTGTCCTATTATTCTTAAATGAAAAGTTGGGTTCATCACCAGCAATGCCTCTAAGGTCGTGGTTGGCATACAGAATATTCTACTTCTTCTTTATTGTATTACAGCATATATTCACATCACTCGAAAAGGTTAATGGAAGCCTAACCTTCCTAACATTACTTTCTCCCTGAAGCAAGGAGGGTGTGGGTGTATAAGAGAAAAATGGTTTACCTCTGGCGTTCCTATCTAAATATACAAGCCTAATACATTCATCTACCTCTCTCTCGCTATACCCTCTCTCTATAAAGTCTTGCTTGAGTTTATCAAATGCTGTTTTCAACTCTGTGTCATCGCTATGTAACCTCATCGACCTCAAGAATTGTCCTTTAAGTATATTGCGTGGATTGTTTCTAGGATGCATGCTCTATGTAGCAGAGCATTTTTCCTCACAACTCTCCTGTATAAACCTGTGTGGAAACTACCCAATTCATTCTTACTAACAGGGACATCTAGAAATGAAATACTAGAGTGTGAGTAAGTTACAGAAAACTTTAAAAACATTGAGGTAGTATGTAAGTAATCCACAAAGAACAATAAACTCTGTACATCACCTTGCCACAACAAAAAAACATAATCAACAAAACGTCTGTACCACAGAAGTGATGGGTTTATGTTAAAGACATTGTCAATCTCATATTTGGCCAGCACTAGGTTGGCATAGTAATTGGCACAAGCTGTGCCCATAGCTACACCAACTTCTGCAGATAGCAATCTTTACCAAACAAAAACACATTGTTCTCTAGAACAATCTCAGTAAGTTCACATAGCAACCTTACTTTAACATGAGTGTAGTGGTTACCTTCAGTCAATAGCTCTCTAATATTTTCTACACCCCAGTCATTTGGTATCACAGTAAACAAAGACCCCACACCAAGGGTAACAAACAATAGCTCTTTATCCATATCTATACCTCGAGTCCCCTGATAGAGATCTTGTAAGAAATTCTTTGTATCCCTCAAAATAGTGGTTATTACATCCACAATAGGTCTCAAAGACTTTTCTACATAGATTGAGAAGGGGTTCTGTAACCCACCCTCGTCTGGACACAATAGGGTCATGGGTGGGTTAACAATACTCTTATGTATCTTTGGTAGACCATAAATAGTTGGTATCACTGGATTGTCTACGCAAAAATACTTAGATATCCCCAGTAATCATGCCTGTAATCAAAAAATCAGAACAGCCACTCTATCAGGGCTTTAATAGTACTGGCGTTGACAATTATAAAGGTAGCTTGGTCACTAAGTAAAGTAAGCATGGCCTGTACATATTTATCCCTGTCAAGTATAACATTACCCCCTCCTTTGTCTGCAGGGCAAAATTCAACAGTATACGTTCTTTTTAATTCAACAAGTGCTTCTTTTTCATCTCTAGTCATATTAAAGTATTCACAAGCACGTTCCCCATTAAAAGAATCCCTAATTTCAGATTTGCATAGGTTACAAAATGGTTCAATAGTGGGGTGTATCTTAGGTATATAGGTGCTAGTTTTTTTAAACACAGGATACTCAGCATTATTTCCATAATTAGAAAACTCAAAACAGAGTTAAATCTCTGGCAAACAGTCTCAGATTAAGTAAAACATCAGTCAGTTCAGATTTTTGCGAGGGTACAAATTAAAGGCCTTTATTCAGCACAGAGCAATGTGCTTCAGTTAGTTCAACACTAGAAAGAACAATCAAGTTACCTTTGTGCTGCGGGTGTTCATGTACACTGTACGATGTGCTGTTTGTTGCTGGCATACTCTCCCTCTCCTCCCTTTGCTCTGAGACAGAGGCGGCCGTTATTTCTTCACAATAGGAAGTGGCTGAGTCAGCAAAAAAGAAAAATCCATTCTGGGCAGCTCAGTGTTCAAAATGTCGGTATTATTCATTAAAGCAGAGTCTGTTCTGTTCAGAACTTCACTTGTGGTCATGTTTTTCTTGTTGTTTGTCCCATATCTTGGTCATCGGTTGTTTATTTTCATTTTCAGATATGGTTGTATGTGATAAAGTAAACATATGCCTTTTTTCTTTTACTATTCAGAAATGTAGGCATTACAATGTAAAATGAGAAAAAAGGCTGGGCAAAAGCATGTGTAAGTTAATAGGCTGTAATCTTGGGTTGTTGAGGTGGGGGATGTAAAAGTACACATCATAATATATGTAGAGCTTGTATGTTTTCTCTCATTTTTGTATAGGTGAATCTCTGGATTAAGACCCTTAGCTTAAACTAACAAGTTTTCAGTGGAAACCAGTTATAAGAGAACACTGAATATAATGAAAAGTTTTCCTTTAATAGTAATTGTTCAACATGACTTTAGACGCCTGCAGGTGAGGGCTTCTTTTTTTCTTGTTTGATTGGAGACAAGCTTATTATAGGGCAATAAAAAGCCAGAGCACTGGTTTCTTGGAGGCTAAATGTTAATGTTTTTGAAAGCATGCAAGTGTTTCACATCTGGGAGGGGAATAAAGATAAAATAAGGTCAGACAGCAATTAGCACAGGCAGTAACATGGATTTTTAGCATGGATAATCTTAACTTTAGGTCAGATAATGCCTGTGTTTGTTTGGGACAGTTATTCCTATTAGGATGGTTAAAATTCATTATTTGAAGATGTACATTTATTTTTGTGTTTGTATTAAGTTAATAAGTTCTGAGGTTTTTTTTTCCTTTTTATTTTTTTTGTTTGAAGGTTTTCATTCAAACAAAAAGTCTTGCAAAATGTGAAAGATCAACCCGACAAACATTAGTAGGTCCATGTATCATAAAAGTTGGAAATAAACATCTAAAAAAGCTGTTACATTTATAATAGGTGGGAATAGTAACTTCTTATAATCATGACACTTTCCATATTATCTTGGAATGTGAATGGTCTCACAGGTATAGAAAAAAAGGAAATGATATTTAAATTTATGAAGAAATGCAGAGTACAAATAACAGTGCTACGCAAGACTCATTTGGAAAGAAATGAGCATTTGAATTTGATAAATGATTTCAGGATGGATATTCAGCAGAGTATCGGGGACAACAGAAAAGGGGAGTACTTGCACAAATTGCTAGAGGAGCTCCAGTAGTGACAGAAAGAAATAAGATAATGGTATATTTCTGGTAGTAAGGAGCTACTGGCAAGGGAAGAGGATTACACTGGCATGTATTTATATTTCATGTGAAACTGCTATTATGGACCTTAAAATCTGGCAGTAATAATTAGCTTTCAGCAGTGAATATTACTTGTAGGGGGAGACTGTACTTTGATTTTCAGCAGTGAGGATGTGTGGGGGAAAGAAGGGAAAATATAAGAGAGGTTAGATTTCTGAAGACATTTCTGAATGTTTGGTATGGAAGATGTGAATTCAGTAGAAGGAACTTGGAGACAATTTACATATTATTCCCAAAGGTATAATAACTGGGCTAGACTAGACAGAAATTGTTTCACAGGAACATGTGTATTTATTTAAGAGCTTTGACACACATCCAATAACTATTTCTGATCAGGTGCTAATAGCTAGATAAAAACGAAGGGTAATGAATTAATGAGACACTGGTGTTTCCTCTCCTGTGTGTTAAGAGAAAATTTTAAGGAATGGGTTGTGAAAATTATGCAGGAGTTATTAGGGAAGATGGAAAGTTCTTCAGAAGTTAGTTAGTGGGATGAAATGAAAGTGGAGTTTAAAAATAGGGTAGAAATAAAAGACAAACAGATGTGGTTAAGAAGTAAGAATTATTTAGAGAGGTTGGCAAAAGTATTGCAAAATAAGGGGGGTCTTACAGAATAATAAGGGTTGCAACTGCAGAGGGTTAGAGAGAAAATAAGGGTGTGACCAGATAATATGCATGAGTTTAGAAAGATTGGTGTTGAGCAACTATTTTTTGAGAACTCCAGAACACATACTTTCAGCACATCATCATAAGTAAAGAAAGTAGAAAGGGTTGTTGCCAGATATAGGGAGCCTATAACAATAAAAATAAAAGATCCTGTAGAGGTATTGGAGATATTTTGGAAATTTTATGAAAATTTGTATAAACCAGAAAAATGTGGAAGTCAAGAAAAAGCACAAATGGAAATGTTTATGGAAGACATGAATATATCAAAGTTAGAGATAGATATGGCTCAACAGTTAAGACAGGAGCCGATGAGATAAAAACAGTGAAATATACTCAATCTGCAGGTAAGTCTCCAGAAATGGATGGCATTCTGGTGGATGTTTAGAAACATGGAGGGAAAATGTGATAAAGATCTGGAAGGTTTTGTTTAACAATATCCTAAAAGGAGGGGAAGCACCAACAACCTGGAAAAAATGTGGTGGCTGTCATACGTAAAGACAGTAAAGACCCATCTGATAAAGCTTCATATAGACCCATTTCAATTTTAAATTGTGATTATAAAAAAGTTTATTTCTGTAATGGCTAAAAGAATGGCAAAGGTGTTTCCAAAAGTCAATAGATATGGAACAGTGTAGTTTTGTGGAGGGGGAGGCAAACCTTTAAAAACATTAATAGAAACATGATGATCCAGAGAAAAGTAGAGAGTAAGAAAATACTGTTGTTGTTGGGTCTTGAGGCAGAGAAAGCATTCAGTAGAGTAAGCTGGTATTTTGAGTAGGGCAATGGAAGCATTTGCATTCCCTGATACAATAAGGTTGATTAGGAGGCTATACGAGGGGTCAGATGCAAAAATCAAAGTGGGCGTGTTCCTCTCTGTTAAATTGTGTCTGAACAGAGGAGAACTAGGCAGGGGTGTCCTCCTTTCCTTTTACTTGGATTATATTTAGAATCGTTGGTAAAGAAAATAAGGGACTCAGAAAATCAAGGATATAATTGGAACGGTAATCAAGAAAATTGGCTTTAATTGCAGACTATTTTATTTTGTACCTTATAAAACCAGAAAAGGACATCTCAGTGTTGTGGAGCATTGAGACAGTTTCAAGTTTTTTCAGGATATAAAATCATTGAAGATAAAACAAAGGATATAGCTATTAACTATGTACCCACACATGAACTGGTTGAGCAATATCCATATTTATAGGACATGATAAAATGAAGTATTTAGGTGAATGGGTTAAAAAGGATTCTGTAATGGTAGCTAAGAATATGTAGGAAGAAACTAAAAGATAATACAAACTTTATGAAACTAGAACCTCTTGTCTATGGATGTAGATAGCCAGATGCAAGCAGTGAAAATGTTTTAGTTCCTTTTTTATGCACAGGTCACGTATATTTTATCATCCAGAGTAGAGGTTGGGGATAGTAATAGATTATAAGGATTTTATCTGGGAGGGAAGAGGAGAAGAGTCGAGTGGAATAAAGGGATTCTTCCAATAGAATAAGGTGGTGTAGGATTACTTGATTTGAGGGGATATTTTAGAGCTACACAGTTAAGGCACTTAAACATCACACAAGCAGAAAGTTAAAATTCAAAGTGGAAAGGGATGATGAAGAGGCGGGGGGGTAATGCAAGAAATAAGACTGTAGGATTTTGGATGCAGATCCTTAAGGAGAATAACATTCATACAGAACATGCTATTCATGAAGTAGCAGAAAGTATTCTAAGAACTACGCCAGCATGGGAATGGAGAAAGGATATAGGGATTACTGCAATTAGCATCGAGAATAAGCAAGTGGGGGCTGGCATTTACTAGGGAAAAATGGCGAATGAGGGTATTGAGAGCAAATAATTATAGAGGGAAAAGTAATAGAATGGGAAGAGGCAAAGAAGACATTTGGACTGCAGATCCCTATCAGGGATTGATAACAAGGTATAGACAAAGAGGGAGGAGAGAGAGTGAAAGACCTGCACTGGAAGTGTTTTTATTTATATCTAGAATGGAAACTGCTAGAAAAGGATAGTCATATAAAATATTGCCCATTAACTATTGGAATCAATCAGAGGAAATCAGAAAAGATTGGGAAGAGAAATTGTATAAGCAATTCATAAATGGATGCAACAGATGAAATATCTTTTGAGCTACAGTACAGGATCTGAATTGCCTGGACATAGAAAGGCCTTGCTGAGTTTAATTATAGTGGCTGCCAAAAATGCAATTACTAGAAAATGGAAATCAAGGTCTAAACCAACCATATTTGTAGTGAATATTGTAACTGAGTAAAAGAACTGGAAGTGGAATCCTTAGAAAAGTGTAGGAGCAAATTGCATTAGAAAAAATGGGAACCGTGGGAACAATACATGAAGAAAAAGGTTTTGGAGGAGGAGGAATAAGGTTTAGTTTAGAGGAAGGCAGGAATTGAACAGCTTATCTCATTAACACCTATGCGGTGTGGAATATCACATGTCTAGCAGCCTACACACAACTTGCTTTCTAGAGCATTTTTTGAAAAATCAATTTAAAAAGCATAAGATAAAAAATTTAAATAATTTGTAAACTATCAAAACTGTACAAATATCACTGTTATCAGTAAGAAGCATTTTTTGAAGAAGTAATAGTGCATTCATAGTCTTTCCATAAATTTTATAATATGTTATAATGCTCACAAAACCAGAATTCTATTTTTTACTAAACCTTTACAAGCAAATTGTCATGTCTTGGAAAAGGTTTACTGTCAGAATTGTGCAAATCAGTTTTGCGAGTAATGACTTATTTGAACCAAAATGCTGAAAGTATGGCGCACAACTCCAAGCATGGTAATGTCGGTATGTCAGATTCGACATTATTGACATTACCTGGATGTCCAGAGATGTGCTGCCAACATTTTGCAGGGGGGCAAGCCTCCCTGCACCCCCTCACCCCCTGCTAATTACATATTCTAACTCTGAGATCCCGCTACAGTGAGGAAAAAGGTATTTTTCCTGATCTCCAGTGTATGTGATCCATTTGAAACGGCAACGCTCAAAACCAAGAATGCAAGCTACATGTTGATGTTTTGGAAGCAATGGGATTTCCACCCACAGTTTTTAACTTTTGCATCTTTACCCTCTGCCTTATGAATGATGGTAAGGTGACTTTCAAACATTTGATTGCAAACCCTTGAAAAATGTATAACCTAGACAAGCATTGTTAGAACGCTTGTATTAACCAAATATAAGTTTTCACATGACAGTGGGAAATTCCTCTGAGTACCATACCTCTCAAATATAGATTTTTGTAGAATGTCCAGATTTTTGCCTCATATTTTTGGTCTGTTTCACATAAAATTGTGGTTTTCTGGCAAATCATTGAGGATTGTAGTCAGAAAATAATGACAGACATTTGAATTTTAGACTTCATACCCTTCAGAAAATGTATGTTAATGCAATACCTGTTCTATCAACTTTCTAAGTTTGTAAGAGCAATATTTAAAAACTGTCCCTATTTTTGGACCTTTACACCCCCCCCCCCCCATTATGTATGGCTTTGTCTGGATGTCATGCTCTAAGAGGTTGAGAGGTATGCTAAATACATGTTTATTTACATATTTAGAGAACTATGAAAACAGATGCTTAAATATATAAACAGTATAAATAATGCTAAATATTTTCAAGATGTGCTACTGAAAGTGCAAATATCAAAGAAAGTTTTCAACAACATCTAAGGTTTCACTTGATACCATGCAGCAGTCTGTAAGTCGCTTGCTTTTTGAAATAAAGTACATGTGGAAATATTGCTTTTCATAATTGCCAGCAAACTAGCAATGTCTCAAGTACAGTGTGATGTAAATGGACATTGGCAATGAACTTTTCTGTTTCTCACCATGGTATTTCATACCATACCCCTCAACAGCATCTAGGTCTCCGTTACGAAAGTATGATCATAAATACAGACATATGAATAGTAAGTGGCAAACGGTGATTCATATCTCCACTGCAGGACATCCTAGATTAACAATTTTAGTGTAATTTTGTTAATAACTCCTTGCCCTTTCTAAATGCTGCCTATTATTAACTAGCAAGTCACTTAGTTAAAGAAGCCAGATCCAAAAAAAGATTTGGATGCCATAAGGAGCTGTGGGTGTTAATTGGAAGTATACAAAGAAGGGCTATAGGAATATGTGAGGGTAATGTCAGATTGATTATATTGTCCAGGAGAATATGTGACCTGTAGAGTAGGAACAAATTGCATTAAAAAATGGAAATTGTGGGAACAGTACATGCAGACAAATGTTCTCAATAAGGAAATGGGTTTAAGGGAAGGCAGGAATTGACCAACTTATGTAATGTTGATTTAATTATGCTGTACAGAAGAATTTATGTGATGTATAATTGTAGCTGTGAATATGTATTTTTTTATGTAAATGCAAGTTTGCCTATGTCACAAGTGATAATTCAATTAAGTTAAAAAAAAAAATCTGTACCCAAAATCACACTGTCTCCTTATTTCTCGAACTGCCCTTCCCCGTTTAATCTTTCCCCCTTTCCACTTTGAATTATAAGCCTTAACTGTGTAGCTGTAAAATATCCCTTCAAATCAGGTGATCCTAAACCACCTTGTTCTATTGAGAGGATAAAAATAACCCACTGAACTCTTGCTGTCTTTTCCTTCCTGATAAATTCATTCAACTCTTTAATTATTGTACACAGCTTCTCATGTGGCTGTTAAAAATATGCCTGACATGCATGTAAAACTAGAGAGACTAAAATGTTTTCACTGCTTGTTTCTTACTATCTGTATCCATAAATAAGAGCTTCCAGTTTCTCCTTTTTTTGTATTATCTTTTTAGTCTCTTCCATCATATCTTTAGCTGCTATGATTGAAGCCTTTTTAATCCATACTGCTGAATATTTCATCATACCATGCCCTCATGAATGTGTATTGCTAAACCAAGTCACAAGTGAGTACATATTTTACTGCTATATCCCTTGCTTTATCTTTATTAATTTTATCTCCTGGAAAGACTTGAAATTTTCTCAGAATGTTCCACACCACCAAGTGCTTTTCTAGATTTATCAAAATAATATCATCTGCAAATAAAGCCAACATTTCTTGATTACCATACCAAATATATCCTTGAATTGCATAGTCCCTTATTTTCTTTATGACTGGTTCAAAATATAAAGCAAATAACAAAAGGGAAAGAGGGCACCCCTACCTGTTTACTCTGTTCAAATGTGACTTCTTAGAGAGGAACCCGCCCTCTTACATTCTTGCTTTCTGTCCTTCATATATCTTCTTGATTAACCTGATTATTCTATGAGGGAATGCAAATGCTTCCATGTGTCTGCTTGTAAAATTCCACTCTGTTCAATGGCCTCTCTGCATCAACACCCACCAACAGCAGCAGTATTTTCTTACATTTGCTTACCTTTGGATCACCATTGTTCTGTTGATGATGTCAAAAGTTTGTCACCCTGTCACAAAACCTAACTGATCAATATCTATCAATTTTGGCAAAACCTTTGCCATTCATCTAGCTAGTATAGACATAAACACTTCATAGTCATGGTTTAAAATTGAAATGAGTCTATATGAGGCTGGGTCCATTGCCCTCTTGGGTTAATACAGCCACTACATCTTTCTTCCAAAATGCTGATGCTTTTCCTCCTTTTAAAATACTATTCAACAAAATCTGCCAGATCTTTATCATCTTCTTCCCTCCTGACTTCCAGACTTTCACAGAAATACCATCTGTTCCTGGAGATTTTCCTGCAGAACATCACTGTTCTAATCTCTTAACTATTAGTTGTTGAACTTTATCTTCCTTTAATGTTACCATAATTGTCTTGCATATTTTCATTTGTGCTCTTTCTTGGTTTCTGTATTCCACTGCGTTATAGGAATTTTCATAAAACTTCCAATACCTCTGTAGTATCTTTGGTTATTTTTCTTGTCAAGCTCCCCAAGTTTGGCGATAACCCTTTTTACTTTCTGTTGCCTAAGTTATTGTGCTGAAGGTTTTTGTGCTATGGAATTATCAAAAAAATAGTTATTTAACAGCAGTCTTTCTAAACTTGTGCCTCTTATCCAAATTCTTCCTTATTTTCTCTTTAGCACTCTGCAATTGTTCCTCCTCTTGTTCTTTATTCTGTAATACTTTAACCTTCATCAGCCCCTCTAAATATTTCCTATTTCTTAACCATATATTTTTCATTTATTTCTACCCTATTTTTAAACTCTGTTTACATTTTATCCTACTCACTAGGTTTCTCTTTTGAAAAAAATGTTATCTTACCTGATAACTCTCAAATAATATCTACTATGTATTACTTAAATTCCTCTCTTTATAACAGGTAGATGTGAAGGTGCCAGTGTCTCATTTTTACTTCATTACCTTGCATTTTTATCATATCTTTTATTGGTACATGACCTGAAATAGTGATTGGATGTGTCAAAGCTTCTTGTTAAATGGTCATGCTTTTGTGAAACATAATTTTTCTCCAGTCTATCCCAGTTATTGCATCTTAGGGGGTAATATGTCAATTCTGTCTGAGTTCATGCTATTGAATTCAGATGTTCCATACAAAATATTTGTTATAGATTGCTTCTGAAATCTACCCTCTTTTGTTCTATTTTGGATTCTAGGTCTTCCTAATGTATCCTCACTATTGCAAATTATATTCAAGTCACCACCTATAAGTAATATTCTTTGCTGAAAGCAGATTATTTCTCCCAAAATTTTACTTACGATGAATAGTAGCAGTTTTTGGTGGAATAGAAACACATGCCAGCATAATCCTCCTCCCTTGCCAGTCTCCCTTTATACCACAAATCTACCATCATCTTTTTCCCTGTTGTATGACTACTGGAGCCCCCTAGCAATCCTATTATTACTCCCTATTTTTGTCCATGATATTCTGCTGAATATCCATCCTAAAATCTTTCTTTGTCAAATTCACACGCTCATGCACATTTCTTTCCAAATGCGTCTCCTGCAGCATTGCTCATTGCACTCTGCATTTCTTAATATAACTCAGTAATTATTTGTCTATACATGTAAGACTATTTACTTTCCAAGATGTTATGGATAGAGTAGCCATTATGATAAACTATTGTTCCAACTTATTATACATGATAGTTTTTGAGTGTGCATTTCCACCTTTAGTCTTACATGCACACTGTTTTGCAGGCTGATTTTTTTATATAGTTGTTTGTTCTTGTCTCCATTTGAACCTACATCACATTTCAAGATTTTGTTTTTGCTGTAATGAAAACCCTAAAAGAAAAAAAAGACTAAATGCATACTAAATATATATTCAGAGCACCCCCATCTTGTTAACTTTCAGCAACCACAGAAAAATGTGTGTGTAACACATGAAGTTTAAGCCTCCAAATTGACAGCTGCACCCACAGGCATAACCTAATCTAAAATTAAGATTACACATATTAAAGGGAATGTTACAGCCTGTGTTTCTACTTGTACCATTTGCTGTCCATCACTTCTGGGAGGGGATGAAGGTATGAACAGACAGCTTGTATGTTTTCACATAACATTAACTTTTAGGCCTAAGAAAAAGTGCATTGTCAGCCTTTATAATTAAATTATCTACTAAATGCATTAAAGTATTAAGGCCGCTGGAGAGGCTGCTATCTCTTATTCACTTACAATAATTTCATACATTGTTTTTCACTGAACCGCTTATAATTGTACCTTTTAAATTTTGCATTTCCCTTAGAAAAGAATGCTCAGAACTGTCAAGATTAATTACTTGCATCTGCCAACAACTTGTCTGCACGTAAAAGCAGTCAGCAATGAAAAAAAGTAACAACTTGCAGACATTAAGGTACCTTTCTAAATTTCACTTAGAACAGAATTCCCCCACAAACCGCCTTCAGCTGCAAACTTCTTCCCACTGAGAACATTTGCCAGTGTAGGAAAAAAGATAAAACCATTACAAATTCAACAAGCTTTTATCATTTTGTTAAATTTTTCAAGCTTATTTGCTTATAAAAATTGTTTATTACTTAAGCCAAGGACATTAATCTAGACATTCACCCTTGTAAAAACAAGGCAAATTATTTTAGTTACATCATCAATACACTTGTACACTCCCCAGCAGCTCAGGATCACATCATTATATTAATTTAAATGTGCTTCTTTTCAGCCTTTCTTCTCTTGTTATACTGTAAAACCTATATGTCATGCAACTAAAAAAGTTATTGTTTTCTTTAAAATCTTTAACACATACAAGAGACAACAAAAATAACCCCCCCCATACGTTTAGAATACCCATGACTACACACTGTACAGAACTGCTTTGTATCATGCAATGTTTTATGCAAATACTAAGACCAAAACTTGTTTTACCTAGTTCTTTTTCACCCGTAGTATATTTCTATTCCTTAGAGACATAATGTGGAGTATATGCTTCATAGTCCACCCACAAGTTTAACAAAAGTCCAGTCGTTTCTAATCCACTTTTTTTTTTTTTTTTGCAAAGGCATATTTCACAAATGTGAGTCATGCTTTACAATCTCACATTTATTTGCTAGTTTCAGTGTTGCTAGTCTTTTCCCTGGTCATTTCCATCTCCTACTACCAGACTCTGGTTCATCTCCAAGGTACTCTTGATTCTTCTAGTCAATTCCTGTTTGTTTCTGTCTCTCATGCATTTTCCTTTTGAACATTGGAGAAGTTGTCACTGGTAAAGTTTTTCTGTGAGCTTTATTACTAGAAGAATGAGAAGCAGAGTTCCCTTCTGTTTGTTGGCTCACTATTTTACTCCTTAACTTATTCTTCATCAAAACATGGCTTTGATCTTTCATGAAAAACTACTCTGAAGAGTGTCAGATACATCAGCAGCTGGAATCTCACACTTACATCTCAACATTCCCCAATTGCTGAAGTAAATGTGCTTCTCTTCTGCCTAGCGAACAGTGTATAGTAATTTTCTACAAACACTCTGCTTTCTCCAATTTTTAGTACTTGTCCCTTCTTCCAAAGTTTTGTCAGGATCAACAACTCCTGCTGGTATGATCGCATCTTTACTAATGGCCGTGGCTGCTTTCTTATGGCCAGGCGTGGAGTATGCACTCTGTGCCTTTCAAGCAACAATCCTGCTCTGGAACACTATTCCATTTGCTTATTTGTACTTCCATAAAATTATTAATACAATCTGTCCCTTCTGGTTTCTCTGGTATAGCATCAAATCAAAGGTTTTACTTGCTTGCTCTTTCTCTTAACTCTCGTTTTTTTGAAACTGCTCTTAAGATGCATCATACTCAGCCAGTCTTTTCTATCTCTGATTTTTGCAGTTTTATCAGTTCATCTGAATAGCTAGTTAAAGCTGCTTCTATTTTTTTCTAGTCTTTATTATTTGAGTTGATATATTCTTTCATTGTTTCATTTATTTTAATCACCTTTGAGTACATTGGATTTATTTTTTTCCTCTGAATTGCTGGAAGCCATCTCTTGAACCAAAGCTGAAGCTTGAACTTCCTTTTTCTGATGAGATGTAGGATCCCAGCCAGTGTTTTCTGTTCATATTTCTGGTTGATTTTCTTTCAGGTTCTCCAAATTTCTTCTTTGCTGACATCCAAGCAATGTACTTACTAACCAGTAACTTAATTTTACCCAAGTAACAGTTTCAGTGGCATTCATTTTTCTTTGTTTTTGTTTTTACACTGGGAGAGCTAAATCAAATTGATCAGTGTGTAACCATCTTGTAAGTCTCACTCCATGATTTGATCTTTGTTGGTCTTTATGATAGTTGCTTCAGATATTAGGTCTGATTGGGTCGGAATGTGGGAACATGCATCTGTATATAGCACACAAAGTGGACCTGCTTACGTTCATAGGTTGTTACTAGGCACTAATGACCACTAGGGCCCTTACAAGCCTATCCTCTCACTCCAGACCCATTTGAATCCCAAGTATCATGGATGTCTATATGAGGGGCATATTAGTAGGGAGGTAACTAAGGGATTTGTAGGATGTTATTTATGATCATTTTCTTATTAATGGCCTATATCCATAATGGACATGGAGGCCAGACCTGGGGTAAATTTATGATTTCTCATCTAATTGCCATGGTTTTATACGTATAGGGTCAGGAATGAACTCTGTTTTACATGGGTGGGGCATCTCCCCCATAGTGCAAGGATCCTTTGGCTCACATCTGTCTCTCCAGCATGTTCTGTTTGTCAGAAGTGAAGTTCAGATCCTGGATATGGTTTTTCTGGTGCTATTTGTTTTGCACTTGCATAGCAGATTTATCAGGGCTGGAACAGATCCCCTCTCAGCAGCTTGTAGAAAACCTAATACAGAGAGAGAGAGAGAGAGAGCAGTGTATAACAGGTTATTCATGTTCTGAATTCTCCTGGTGAGAAACTTTTGTGGGTTTTGCAAGTGTCAGGTTAGGTACATGCCTAAGTGGGCATTGTACTTAAATTATAGGTCTGATGGGGACTGAAGTAGAGTGGTTCTATAACTTCCTTGGTCAAGTGCCATACCCTTGCATATAAGTTGGGTAACAGTATGATTTTCTTACTGTTGTAGCTATGTGTTGGTCAAAGGCCAGATTGCTATCTATATACGTGGTGTTTTATTGATGATGTAATCAACTTGGGTTGACAGTTTTCCAAAGGGCATTATAATATATATATATATATATATATATATATGTGTGTGTGTGCATATATATATTTTTTTTTTTGGCATTGAGTTTTAGGCCATGGCTTTGGCACCAGTTATTTGTCTATCTAAAACCCTCTTGCAGGATGTTGTTTTGGGAAGAGTCTATAACAGCTCTGAATTTAGTCATCTGCAAACTTGGTGAGCCAGAGGCCTTGAATGTTAGTCTTGATCTTCGAGAATTAGATTCCAAACAGCAAAGGGCTGTGCAAAAAGCTATGGGGGTACTCTGTTGGTGACCGGTCTCCTGGTGGAGGTGGTCTCACCAATCCTGATATTTTGGATCCTGTATGTGAGCCAGACAGCAATCCAATGAATTATGTAGGGATTTATGCCTAGCTCAAAAAGCTTGTCAACAATGCCTTGGCTAGGTCAAGATATGCAGGCTAGACTGTATACCCTCATCCATTGCCTTGGTGACACTTTCAAAAAAGCCCATCAGGTTAAGTAGACACTGCCTTCCCTTAAAGCCAAATTGGAATGGCTCCATCATCTGTAGATTGTCAATGTTCTTATTTATCATTTCCATGGTAATTTGTTCTATGGCTTTGCATGTTAACGTCAGACTGATGGGTTTGTAGTTCCCTGAGTCAGTTGATAATCTGCCCTTGTTGAGGTGAATGACTTTTGTAGTCCTCCATTCACTTGGAACGTGGGCTGTTTGAGGCTGAAGTTGAAGAGTGCCTCAAGTGGTCCTGATGGGTTGTGTTTTAGACTGGTAGAGGCAACCATGGATGATGTTGGGACCTATAGAGGTGATTTTCCTTGCTTCAACGAGTACTGCTAGCACATGGTCCCCTCTAACAGTTGGGGAGGAAGTATGTTGGAAAGAATTTCACTTACAGCAGCTGCTTGGGGGGAGTAGGGGTTGAAGTTTGAGATGAATTTATCATTCAGTAAATGTGTCATCTCACCCTGATTGGTGGTACCGTTCACCACCAGTTCAGTACACCACTGTATGTTGTCTTTAAACTTCCAGACATCACTTTAGAAGGCCTTCTGATTGTCCTTGGCCTGCAAGGCTATTTTGACCTCATAGTCTGCTTTGTTGAACTTGATTAAACCTCTTAGTTTCTTGTTTAGATGGATAAGAGAGTACTTGCTTTTAAGGGAGTTGCTCTTCCTGATTTTGGCCAGAATTTTTTTATATATAACCTGTTTAGATGAGGATTCCACCAGTGGGATTGTTTCTGGTGTTTGTTTTGGGTTTACTTGTTAGGTACAGCAGTCTCCATGTAGCCATTCCCATGTTTGTATAGTGAGACTGAATAATTCTGCATAGGTAGCTGTGGTCTCAAGATTAGGAGGAACCTTGAATTTTAACAAACTGTCACCTAATAGGATATAGCCTGTCTCAGATGGTTTAGCTGGGTTTTCCAAGTTGGAAAGGAGACTACTTTGTGGTCCCACCTTATTAGTGAGGATGTCAAGTGAGATGGGAGTGGGGCTACAGTGCTCTCCCATGTTGAAGTACCAGATCCAGTATGTTTGATCCTCTGGTTGGAGCATGCACTATCTGTTCCTGGATGTTTGTTAGTAAAGTCCAGGAAGCTTTGTGCCTGTGAGTTTGAGGTAGTGCAAGTTTCCCAGAATGTAGAGGGCATAATTAAAGTCACCCATGAATAGAGTGGTTGGATTATGTGCTCCTCTAGTATGTTTATGTAAATGTAATGAGACTCTAGGAGCATAATATGGTGATGGACCTTGTCCATGGTGATTTTCATGTGGAAGAGCTTCATACTATCATTCTGTTTAATTAACCTGGAGGTATGTTACTAACATAGATAGACACACTTTCACCTTTGGCCCCAGTCTGTGCTGCTGTTAGCCTGAATGTGTGGAAGGCAGTTTAGCCTTGCACTGCTGGAGTACTTTATACAGCTTTAAGCCAAGTCTCGGTCATGGCACAGATGTCTACATTCTTCAGAGTGAGGAGGGCTTGAAGAATGTGGAGTGTTTTATTTAAGCTTCTAGCATTGAGCAGTAACACATTAAGGTTGCTTGGAGACTCACTGTGTTGCTAGATTTGTCTTTTTGGCATTGCCTCAAAAAGGCTGTAAGGAAGTAGATAAACTTTTAGCCAATATCCAAAAGCCCAGGCAGGACAGGTGTAGCCCATCCTTGGAAAAGCAATGTCCTCTGATGCTGGCAGATGTTGGATCCCCATGAAGTGACACCAAAAATTAAGCCAGTTATTACAATCAATCATTTTAGTGTTTGTACTGTGGCATCATCCTTGGTGAAGGTAGACTGCTGGTCAGTGCAAGGTGCCTACCCATCTGTGACACACAGTCTGAGAAATCCTTTGTGTCTTTTCATATAGCCCAATGTGGTAGGTATTAGGTCATTTACACCAAGTGGGCTATGATAGAACCATGTTTGTACCTGGGGTGCAGTGACTCGAGTGTGTGCCTGATAGTATGGATCCAGATACACAACTAACTGTTGTCTTCTCCTTATATAACCTGGTCATACAACAAAGTCCCCAATGACAAAAGTTTTAGGTAAAGTAAATGTTTGGCTTATGGGCTTTGCTCTTGGGGGACCGTTGGTTGTAGACTTATGTAAGGTATTTGGTGTTTCTTTTGGTGTGTTTAAACAATTGCTGAAGGTGGCTTTAGAGGGTGTGGCTATGCAGGTGCCAATATCGACTACCCAAGGGCATGATTTGGATGATTAGAAATGCTCTCATAGTCTAATTTGAGGATGCAGGCAAAGGTGCAATTCACCTGCATGACTGCCTTGTATGGCAGCCATTCTAGTTGGCTGTTGTCCCCTTACTGGTTATTCACCAATGGTGGGGGAATGAATCGGCTCAAGACTTGTAGGAAGAGGCTTGATATTCAGCAGGTCATCATCAGCCCCCTTTTTCCCCATTTCATTTTTATAGATGGGGTTGGGGAATCATGTTAACTCTCGCCATCTCTCTTTCGATTCAGTGCCACACTCATGCATTCTTCAAAACTCATGCCTGACTGTCAAAGATGATCTTTTCACATAGTCCATCCACCTCTTTGCTGGACATCCTCATTTCGTCTTACCTTCTTCCTGTCTGTCCCAAATCATCTTCACCATATTGTCTTCTGATTTTATGCACGTGTCCAAACTGCCATAATCTGTTCTCTTTGATCATTTCTGCAATTGGAGCTACTTTGGCTTCTTCTCTTATGTCCTCATTTCTTCGTCTGTCCCCCAGACTGCATCCTACCACCCTTCTCAGGCACTTCATTTCCATCACCTCTAGCTTCTTCATCTGCTCTGCCTTTACTGCCCAGCTTTCTGTACCATACAGTAGTACTGGTCACACCACTGTCTTGTACACCTTACATTTCAGCTTATTTGGCATTCTTCTGTCATAGACTACACCTGACATGCTGCCAGATGGCTGCAGCCCCTCTGATTCTAGTTTTGCCTCTTCATTCTGACTTCCCTTCTCCTCAACCACTCCTCCCAGATACTTGAAGCTATTTACCTGTCCACTATCTTCCCTTCTATTTCAATTCTCAGCTTTTTCTGATTTCCCCAGTTTGCTGCCATTACCACTGTCTTATCTGTGCTTAGTTTCATCTCATGTGCCTTCAGTTTTGCATTCCATTGTTCTACACTGTGATGGAGTTCTTGCTCAGATTCTGCCTGTAATGCCACATCATCTACATACAGAAACTTTGCTGATCTGTCCCTTCCAACCTGTTTACTAAAGTAGTCCATCACCAGTATGAAAAGCAGTGGGCCCAGAGCTGAACTCTGGTGTGCACCCACTCCCACTGGGAACCCCTCTGTGAGGCCGGACACTGTTCGTACTTGAGTCATGCGGTCCTTGTACATAGCCTGCACTAATTCTACCAATGTTTCTGGGACTTTTTGGGACCTTGTCATATGCTTTCTCCAAGTCTAGGAATGCCCACTTAGACTCTCTCCTCATCTCTTGCTTTTTCTCAACTATGTCTCCCTGCAAACATCAGGTCAGTTTTGCTGCATCCTGATCTGAATCTGAACTGCTCATCTCCCATCTTAACATTCTGTTACTCTGCATATTTGTTTATCAGTCACCATCTATAGAACTTTCATGAAATTTGATAGGAGTTTGATTCCTCTCTACTGCCCACAGTTGTGGATGTCCCCTTTGTTCTTGTACCCCGACACGAGTATGCTTATTCTCCAGTCATCTGGGACACCTCTTTCTCTCCACACTGCTATGAGTACCCTCAGGAGCCATTTCTCCTCTATCTTACCCAGAATCTTTATCATATCTGCTGTGACCTCATCTGAACCTACATCTTTCTGTGACTTCATTTTCCTTAGTGTTATTCGTACTACTTCTGGGGTAGGTTCCTCTTCTTCTCTCATCCTAGACTTATTTTGAGGCAGTACAGCTTCTGTGGGGTTTTCTTCATTCAGAAGCTGCTGGAAATACTCATTCCATCTGCCTTTGATCTCCTGTGGACTGGTGAGCAGGTTGCTGCTGGCATCCCTTGTGAAGGGTGTCTGACTATCTTCTTTATCTTTCTGTCTTTGCCTTGCAATCTAATATAGTTTCTTTGTGCCACCTAATGAATCACTTTCCAGAAGTTGGTAGTGTGTCTCTGATGCCATTTTCTTTGCTATTGCAGCTACTTTCTTAGCTTTTTTGTTAGCCAACCAGTGTTCCTTCTTAGCCTGGTCGATCTTTTCTATCTCCCACTTTTTACTGCACTCCTCCTTTCTTTTGATGACTTCCTGGACTTCTGCATTTCACCACCAGCTTTCCTTATGTGCCTTATTTCCATAACTGACTCGGCCTCACACATGCTGTTTTGAGGCGCTGTCATTCTTCTTCAACTCCACCTATTTCCTCCTCCTCTTGGAGTGCTAGAGCACTGAGGGATTCCTTAAACTGTTGTATTTTCTCTCCAGTCAACTTCCAGGTCTTCAGCCTGGTCTCTGTTGAACTTAGCCTTCTCTGACCACTGCTTGCAGTTGATTACAGCAACCAGTGGTTTATGCTGTGAGCTGACTGTTTCATTGGGGATGTTTTTGCAATCATTGATTCTTCCCCAGTGCCTTTTCCTTATTAAGAGGAAGTCTACCTGAGCTGCATGTTGGCCACTCTTGTATGTGATCTTGTGACTGTCTCTCTTTGTAAACCATGTGTTGGCTACTATCAAGCCATTTGCTAGACAGACGTCTAGAATGGCCTCTCCTCCTTTATTCCTGTTGCCCCACCCATGTGGACCCAGGCATGTCCTTGTATCCTGTTCTGTCTGCCCCAATATCTGCATTCAAGTCACCCATTATCAACATCAATTCATGACGTCCTGCTTTATCTAGTAGGTCCTGTAACTGCTGTCTGAATGCACTCTTTTCCTCACTATCACAACCTTGCTGTGGGGCATATGCTGAGATTATGAATACTGCCCTGTCATTACACTGGAATCTGATAGCCGTCAGATTGTCATTAATTCTGATGATATCCCTCACTACTTTCTGAAGGCTTTCTCTCACCACAATTCCCACACCAGTTCTAGCTTGTCCTCCTTCTGAGTAGTAGACTCTGGACTCCAAGCCAAGTGGCTTTGCTGCACTGCCCTTCCAACTTGTCTGTTGGGTACATAGGATGTCCAATCTTCTCCTTCATCATCATCTCCCTTTTTCCCATTTTTTTAGATGGGGTTGGGGTATCATGTTAACTGTCGCCAGCTCTCTCAATTCAGTGCCACACTCCTGCCTTCTTCAACACTCATGCCTGACTGTCACAGATCTTCTTTCACATAATCCATCAAACTCTTTGCTGGACGTCCTCGCTTCCTCTTGCCTTCTTCCTGTCTGTCCCAAATCTTCCTCACTAGATTGTCTTCTGCTTTTCTGCACATGTGCCCAAACCACCGTTCTCTTTGATCTTTCCTAGAACTGGAGCTACGTTGACTTGTGCTCTTATGTCCTCATTTCTTCATCTTTCCCACAGTGTGCATCCTACCACCTTTCTCAGGCGCTTCATTTCCATCACCTCTAGTTCAACTGTTCTGCCTGGGTTTCTGTACCATACAGTAGTACTGGTCACATCACTGGTCTTGTACACCTTACTTTTCAGCTTCTTTGGCATTCTTCTGTCATAGACTACACCCAATACTCTATGCCATTTGGCTGCAAGACCCTCTGATTCTAGCTTTGACCTGTTTATTCAGACTACCCTTCTCCTCAACTCCTCCTCCCAGATACTTGAAACTGCTTACCTTTTCCACTAGCTTCCCTTCTATCTCTATTCTCAGCTTCTTCTAATTTCCCCAATTTGCTGCCATTACCGCCATCTTATCTGTGCTTAGTGGCAAGACCAGATGGCTTTGTGGTTAAGGTCTTCACCTCCCATGCACAAGGTGCAAAGTTCGATCCTGACCTCCAACCAAAGCCTGTTTGGATGTTCTCCCTGTGTCTCTGTGGGGTTTCTTCCATGTCTGAAAAAAATGATGAGCATTTCCATCTCAAACTCACCAATGAATGGAGCTGTGGGCAGCAGCACAGAGAATACATGATGCCCTACAGGGAGAAGAGTTGCACAGACCAACCGCTTTGGGCATCTACTGTGGTGCGCAGTATCCTCAAGATAGGAGAACACGGATCACAGACTGCATGCTGTGGCAGGGCTAGCCACTCAATGGTGTAGAATATGACTCTAGGTGATTTGGTCAAGTCCAGCCTTCTCCTTATCAGCTTGATATTCAGCCGGTATGGAGGGAAAAGTACATAGAAAAATAGCTATTTCTTTTAAAAAGTAGTTTTGTTATTTGCATTAAAAAAGCTAGAGTTATAAAAAGTTGTGCTGTCATTAACCATGGCTGCTCCTTCAAAAACAAAGTCCTTAGCTGCTACTTGTTGTTCAGGGAGAAACTTGGCCATACTGGGTAATTGATAATCCAAGATGTCAGATTCCTGTTGATACTTTTATAATTGCACCTGTTCTGATGCAGGATTCCACTGCTCCTCAATTTATTCAGTTCAGACCTCATCAGTATTTTTGAGACCTAAAAACGTTTTTGATTTCTTAGGCTGTCAACAGCTTACTCTACTAATGATTATGATATAATAGCTGAGGCTGTCCAGTGCCTAGATGGCAGGCAATGCAAAAGTTCATTTTCTGTTTTGTCAAATTCATAGTGCCAGGTAGCACTTTAATTTAATTTTCTGCCAGGGTACTACCTTATCCCAAACTCCAGTTTTTCCAGTTCCACTAGCAATGCCAGCGGTCCTGGCATCCATGTCTCTGTTTTTTAGCTGTTTAAATTACTGCTGCTCCCCACCCATGTTTTTATGAGTTTTGTCAGTTTTTTGAATGCTGTAACATCCATATTTATACTATTCTGTTACCTGTTATCAGTGCTGGAGTTCCCACCCTTGACTTCATGGGTATCGTACTCCGTTTCCTCAGTGCTTGATGTTCTAGAAATTGTTTGGCATTGGCAGTTTTGATATTAGACTTTATCAAGTTTTTAGTCCATTTATCCGATACCTTGTTGCAGAGAATTTAAAGTAGCCTGAGACCTATCAGCCCAACAAGCTCTCCTTTGGCAGACCCTGCAGCCCACCCATGGTCCCTTCAAGAGGACTGTAGAGTCCTAAGAGCTTGAACCACTAGAAAAGAGAAACATTTAGTTAAAACTAAATGTATGGATCCAATTTGGACCCCCACAGAAGAACCATATGAGCGGAAGGGGGCCTGCTACCCCTCCCCCAGGTTACCATTAAATTTTGATATTTTCTCCAAATGATGCAGCGAAGGGGATGGGGTGGCAGCTGGCCTCACTCCCATCCCCCATCCCTGTCAGACTCTGACAAGCATAGCCCTTTACTTCCAATTCTTTTGGTTAGCCCTCCCTTGTAGATATTCTTAAGGATGTAAGATGAATGGTTTGGGAAAAGCCAGACCCAATGAGCCTTGTCACTTGGAAGGCAAACCACATTTTCCACCTTCCAAGGGAGTCCACTATTTAGATACAAACTCATAAACCACACGTTACGTTATCTGCCTGCATTAGTCTCCTTTCACCTAGAATCCATATTACTCTCTTCCAAACAATGAGTTTACAGCTATGGACAGATTTGACAAACAGTGTTTGTGTCCGCCATTTTATTTCTGTGGGTGCTGAACAACTAGACCTATGTGGGTCAGACGGTGACTGGCTCCAACCCAAACACAGAAGTACTTTGCATTGTATGGCAAAGCAATTCCTTGGATGGTTCTTTAAAGGACATAATTTGGACCCAGACAATTATTTCCTCTAAAAGAGTGGTAGTATTCTGCATTACCATATGCTGGCATTCCTAGCTTTGTTAAGCCCAGTTCACTGAAGGCTACCAAGGTGACTTGCATACACCCTTTACTTGACATTTTCTGCTCAGATCCAAAGACTATGAGAAGCTTAAGAATGTGAAAGAAAAGGAAAAGATTCCTCTCCCTTCTTTACCAGGATGTACAGAAGCCATCAATGAATATAGTTTTGGCATGGTATACAGCAACAAGTCCCCCGAGTCTGTTTTAGCAGGACTGCAGACTCCAAGGCCAGGATTTTAGGTGTTCCCTAAATGGCTATGGCTAACACAAGTGAAAGCTGTTTTGCTCCAGATTTAGGTGAGGAGAGATCCTCCTTGCATGTCCTAGCACGAAGAAACACCTCAGAGCTCAAACGGATAAGGGACAGACCATCTAGAGGTTACTCAGTATCCTTTATCTTCCTTCCCCAAATTCTATCATCTCTATTACAAGAGGTCACACTGCAGCAGAAATAGTCTGCAAAGAAGGAAGTCGTAAAGTTCATCAGCAAAAGACCCCATCAGGAGTTTCCACCAGACCCAAATGGTTTAGGTTAACTCTGCAGATTCTTTGTGGAGACAGATAAAAAGGACCCTACGCCTGTTGTAGAACTCAGTGGCCTAAATTTCTCCTGTGGTTACTGAGCAAGTCATCTGGTGGAACGCCAAGTTACCTGCCTCCACATCAGAATAGCCAAGGAGTCACAGACGTTTCTGTATGCCTGGGGTGGAGCCAAATGGTCTCTTTTCTCTTCTTTTGGATTTAACTCAGCTGCAACAGTGTTCATAAAGTGTATTTCAGTAGCTGCAGCATATTGTAGACAGCAGGGAATCTAGATGTCTCTTACCTAGATAACTTCCTGCTGTACCAGCTTAAGAGGGTCTGCTTCACAGAATGGATCTCTTCTCATGTGTTGTCTTCCTATGGCATGACAGTCAGCCTCACAAAGTTCCAGTCATAGGCTGCACTTTGTGCAGGACTGTCATTTTTGAGTACGTTTCCACTCAAGACAGGATTCTATCCCTGTTCTAGTTACATACACTGTTCAGGAGGATTAGCCAGTGTCTTTGTCCTAAAGATTGCTGAAGATGTGAACTCTTATCAAATATGAAAAGGATGCATTTGCCACAACAGTAGATCGATAAGATTGTAGCTTATCTTTGGTAGCAATCTGTCTCAACATCTTCCACCTTTGTTGCTTCTTTTGACCTCTTATTTTTTTCTGTCTGCCTTTTTCTTCATTCTTCAGTTTTGCACTGGAGAGTGAATGTAGTGTAATGCCTGACAGGAAGTGGAAGGATGCAAGGCAGTTTGGAAAAGTTGTTTTCTGCTGCATCATCCTAATGCACGTAACATCAGTCCTTAAGATTACTCGAGATGGACCACAAGCTTAAATATCTGTCCTTATGATAAGTACATCAATTTCACTTCAGTTGGAGAACAGAATAGGGACTCTTAAATAGAAAAAAAAAAAAAAAAAGAAACAAAAAATTAAGTACTGGGTATGACGTCTCAGCAACCCAAATACGCTCTTTCAAAACAACACCCACATCAACATATGGAGCTACATCTCATGGAGCCTCTACCTCTAAGCCCATAAGGCAAGCCACAACATTGGAGACTCCATCGTGAGACACACTGATGTCCCTCTCACCAGGCTGAGTAAGGAGAAAGTCACAATCAGTTGCTTATTAGGGGGCTTGTATCCGCCACATTATGCAGACACTCAGGTCATTGGACAACAATTACCAGTATGACACACAGTCCATGTGAGAGCAAATTACCTGAGACATACCTGTGGTTGGGACGAAAGCCATGTTGAGTAGGTGTGAGTTGATTCTCTAGAAGTAGGTATTGCATTATTTGTTTATGTATACATTTTTCTAGAGGTTTGGAGAGAGGTGAGAGTATAGCAATGGGTCTAAAGTTGGATGCATATGTGGAGTTACCTCCTTTATGTATAGGAAGGGTATAGAATTGTTTACAGAAAGTAGGAACAGTTGATTCAGTGATGGCACGATTAATTTAGTATGGAAACTGGAAGAGCAAGGGGATCAGCAGCAATCTGTAGGAAAGAAGAGGGCATATTGTCAATAGATATGGAACATGGTTTTAATTTGGCTAGTAGTGATTTGATAAAGTTGGTGGAGACTAGTTTTAAGGAGAAAGTATTTGTAGAGCTGCCTTTTCATGATGGGTTTGTGACATTCATATTGTTATTATGGATGGCTTGGTTGGGGATGGGGTTAATCAGTTTTGCTATTGAATCAGTAAAGTGAGAGTTAGAGATTGTGGCAGTTTCCTCATGTGTTTTGTGAGGACATGGAGTTGGAGAGCTTGGGGAGCCTGGGTGTAATATTTGGTTAACTGAGTTCCAGAACTTGCTGGGATTTGATTAAAGGTGGAGGGTGGATTAGCATAGAAGTTTTTCTTGTCTGTATTTATTTGTCTTTTGGCCAAATTTCTTAATTCTTTATGTATTTGCAGGTCTGGTTGGAGTTTGTTTTTTTGCCCAAGTTTTCCATGCCCTATCCCTATTTTTTAGTAATGTTCGTGTATTTCTAGTTAACCATGGAGCTGGGTTTGATTTAATTCGAACTGTTCTGAGAGGTGCAAGAAAATTAAGAATATTTAGGAATGTGGAGTTAAAGATCTGAACTGCGCCATCTAAGGGGAGTTGTAGGGGGGGTTCCAGTTTACTTCAAAGAGGAGAGATCTGAAGACGTCTGGGTCAAAGTTTGTTAATTTGTGGCATTAGGTAAATATGCTTCAAGGCTGGTCAAACAGGGCAATGCACTTGAGCTGCTCCATGTTCAAATCACCATAGGCAAAATCCAATACCACTTCCTTGCAAGCTATAGGTCCCCCTCTATGACTCAGGAAACCCATACCATGTATTTAAGCTTATTAGAAACACTAACCATCCAACCCAATACCATATTTGTGGGCGACTTTAATTACCCCACTGTTAACTGGGAATCCTACATGACACCAAACATACATGCACAGAGATTCCTGGATTTTGAAAACACCAACTTCGTGGACCAGATAGTCAGTCGACCAAAGAGGGATGCGACTATACTGGATCTGGTCCTCACTAATAAGGGAGAGTACTGCACACACCCTACTGTAATGCCTTCCCTGGTAAGGTCATGCCACAAAATGGTCTCCTTTAAAGTAAAAATAAAACCTGGACCCCCAGCTAAACCTAGAATATTCAGAAACTGTTCTAAGGCTAACCTCCTACTATTAAGTGAGAACCTGGCAAAATTTCAAGCCCCCATAAACCCTGAGAACACTGCTGCTTATGCAGAACTGTTCACAGAAACCCTGTATAAACATATTGATAGCTGCATAGTGGCAGCTGTACCCACCAGGAAAAAGTACAGAAGTAACTCAAAAAACAAGCCACCCTGATGAAATTACAAAATCAGTAGGCTGTGTAACAAGGAGGAGGAAATCATGGCAAAAATTAGGAGGTGCAGCACCCAGCAGGATAAAAGCACTCTCATCAAACTGAACAAACAACTTAGACAAATAGTCTACCAATTACAAATTTGAGGTAGGTTTGGCCTCCCAGGCCAAGGACAACCACAAAGCATTTTTTAGCTATGTCTGCAACCTCAAAGGTAATGCACAATTGTGTGTGGAGCTCATTGTAAATGTATGAGCCAGAAGACATAGCAAACCTCCTGGCTCATGAATTCCGCTCCAACTTTACCCCCCCCCAACCTTCCCTCAGGAAATATCATCAAATATAACTCCCCCCTATTATCACTAGGGAACAGGTCCTTAATGCTCTAAGACCAAGAACACTGCATCAATGGGCCCAGATAATATCCCAGGATGCTTTCTAAATAGCATGAAACATGACCCATCAGGGCCTGTGGAATTATTATTTGACTGTAGCTTCCAAACACGTTTCGTGCCTCATGAATGGAGAAAGCCAACAGTCATCCCTCTGCACAAAGGTGGACCATCTACAGACCCTGGAAACTACAGACCCATAAGTTTCACTAATCTTATATGTAAAGCCATGGAAAGAATTATGGAGATGATCAATACAGATATAATAAACCTCCCAGACACTGAAACCAACCCAGTTTGGTTTCATCAAGTTCAGATCATGCCTAGTCAACCTGGTGGACTTCTTTGAGAAGGTCATCAAAGCAATGGATAGGGGCAAAATCGTTCACACTGCCTACCTTGACCTGACCAATGCATTTGACAAAATACCCAACTTAGGCATTGTAGACAAACTTAAGAGGTTAGGTACAAACCCGTATGTCACCCGGTGATTAGCCAACTGGCTCACAGACAGGACCCAGGAAGTTAGAATTGGGGAGTCAACCTGTACAAAGAGGCCAGTCTCAAGTGGAGTCCCCTTAGGGATCAGTCCTTAGACCACTCCTTTTTGGCAATGTCAGTGGTCTCTGGCTGACTAAATTTGCAGATGATCGCAAATTAGGAACGGCCATTGAATCTCACACTGACACACATGTTCTCCACAGACAAACAACTGGTGTCAGAGCCATGGACCCAAACTAAATGCCAAGAAATGCATAATAGTATCATTTTTGAATCCATCCCTAGTAACTATCATATTGACAACACACCCTTAGAGTTGACTCAGTAGTCAGGGACTTGGAGACACACACAGATAGTAATCTAGCCTTTGATCATCATGTGTCTACAGTGGTGAGGAAGTCATTCTATGTTGCACAACTTATAAACAAAGGTATGGCGCTTAAGTCCAAGGAAGTCATTGTTCCACTGTATTCGGCATTCATCAGAACTATCATTGAGTGCAGTGCCCCCTTTGGTATGTACGTAACCAGGCATATCCAATAACTGTAATGTCCACAGAGATGTCTCTCTAAAAGAATACAGGGCATAAGTAAAATGTCCTATGCAGACCGCCTCAAGGCCCTATCCCTGTATTCTGTCTCCTACAGGCTTTTGAGGGGTATCTATGCCTGGCATACGGGGCATTGGACCTCCTGCATATCCACAAAACAGCACCAGAATTGCCCATTCTAAAGACTTAAACCTTGCCTGTGATGTAAATAGGACCTGCTGCGGAGATGGGTATGTATCCCAGAGACTACCACATCTATGGAACAGGCTCCCCATCCATGGGAAGTAGAGTTCCTCCCTAACTTAATTCAAGTGCAACTTGGACAATTGGATGGGAAACCGGAAATTCATCCCTGGTTTGGTACCTATGTCTCTAATGGTCACAGGTAAGCTGTAAATGGTTCATCTCCCAGACAAATGGTTACACTTATCAAAGGTATCAGAACTTGTCAAGAGATTTGGAATGCATAGCTAGGCTTAAAAAGGCTATTGTAGTTGTTAGTGTAGTAAACACCTATGAACCTATAGAGTTCACTTTACCTTGTGCAGGGTTTAGCATCACTAATATGCTAGCAGGATTTACTTGGTTCATTTAAACTTGATGTTATATTTCAATTTGGGAACAGGCGACAGATATGCTTCTGTCCAAGATTAATCTTCATTTGTAGACTGCCAGCATTGCTGACCTATACTGATATTTGTGAGTGACTGACCTTAAGGTTATAAACTAATCACATTGTCAAACTAGTTGCAGCAGATGTTAGCATGGGGAATTCTGGAAACGTTGACCCAGTATAACACAAGTGAAGGTGTATTTGTTCAATTTTGGGTGGGGCACCACACACCACTCTTCCATAAATACTCTAATTGTGACATTGCAGCACTTAGTAGAAATGGAGCAGTTTTGATGAGCTGTCCTGCTCAAAGAAATTGTCCTTGATTTGTAGACTGCTCAAGTGAAAGTAGCTGCTGATCTTGATTGATTAGACAGAATGGTCTTTGTCTTTGCTTTTGAGGACTTGTGAGCCTTTGATACTTAAAAGTATCATCTTCTGTCCAACCCATCAATTGTCTAGATGTTTGCAGAATGTCCAGATTTTGCTTCATTTTTAGCAACTTTCCCATTTTATAAGAGTAATATGTAAAATTTGCCCCTGAATTTGGACATTTGTCCGACGTTATTTTTGTCTTTATCCAGATTTATTGATACCAGAGGTTTGGTTCATCCTGAACTTGGTTAATTGTGAAGCTGAAATACTCCAATGACTTTCAAATTATGTGGCTTGTAGAAAACAAGAAATGGTCATAGAAAAGCAATTCATGGATGTTAGAAATGCAGTTAGAGATGCAAGAAAGTGTGTGACATACGTTGCTTAAGCCCAGTGCTTGATTGCTTGTTTATTTTATTTTATTTATTAAACGTATGAGACATAATTTGTAGTGTGGCTTTAATTTTTATACTGATACGTTCATTTACATAGGCAGTTAATCTTCTGAGATGGCTAACAGCTGACTGGTGACAGAGTTTTGGGTTTTGGATTTCAGTCTTCAGTTTTTGATCAAGCACCAAGTTTGAAAGACATTTGCTTTTGTAAGATGGAACCTATGGAAAAAACTGTTAATTATAATAAAATGTTGAAATTGTTCCAAAAAATCCCAATACTTATATTCCATTGCATAACATACTGCTTTGGTGGAAAAAATCTACCAAATCTAAGGATTTCTGTTATTGATTTTTAGGTTGAATATCCTTTGAGTCTGTCAAAATCAGAGAAGATCATAATCCTGATCTGCTACATCCTTATTTATTTATTTCACATTTGTTTGCTGGGAAGGTCCGACTGGACACAGGTCCATTTTCAGCAGAGGCCCGGGGAGATAACCTCCAATAACAGTAAAATACAATGGATACACATTCACTAGATAAATCATACATTGGCTCAATACAGTAGAGCATACTTAGCATGCAATATAACAGCAATAACCAGATAAAATAATACAGGAGTTCTTTTTTAGTTGAGCATACTTTGGAAATAATGACATCTTATAACATACTCAGAATGAGAAATTACTAATATAATTTTTTCAATCTCTGTGTTTTTTTTTTTTTAAATCTATGGGCTTTATCTATAGGAAAACAAGTAGAGAGAGTGGGAGGTATGGTCCGGAGAGCCATCACTTGATAGTAGAATCCCAGCAACAGTGAGTTGATATGGCCTAGCCTGGGGGAGGGTGACATGGGCAGAGCCAGTTTTTTATGTAATGTGTTTTGAGAAGTATTTTGAACTGGAAAGTAGAGGTTAGGTGATCTGAGAGAGCATTCCAGGTTCTGGCAATGGAGCAGGCAAAGAGCGATTTGCCAGCCTCATTTTTGTGTTTAATGACGTTTATGTGGTTCAGGTGTGAAGATCTTAAGTTTCTGGAGGGGGTGTAGGGGTGAATTAGTTGTTGCGCAGGGCAGGAGTTTTATCAGGATGGTAGTAGAGCTTATGTGCAATTCTTAGCTGGTTGTGTAGGAGGAGTTGTGGAAACTCAAACCAGTTCAGTTGCTTGAGGGCTAGACAATGATGGGACCTATGAGTGGCTTCAGTAACAAACTTGGAAATCTTATAATTCACAGTCCCTCTGAAAATTTAATAAAAAATATTAGCATGTTTGATGCTAGGGGTTGGGAGGGTAGCCTAATGGTTAAGGTGTTTGTCTTGCAAACACAAGGTGCAGGGTTTGAGTCTCTCAAGGGACAATTGGCTAGGCTTAAAATGGTTCGCAAGGGCAGTTAGCTTAGTACTAATCTATGAACCTATGAATCTATGATACAATGTGTTGCCCATATTTATTAAGTTATAGAAACCAATAGTTTTTTTTTGGTTTCCCCTTTACTTTCCAGTCTTGGAGAATTAAGCACCCTACCACACACCCATTATTAATGTCATTAATTTGCATACATAAGCTTTTTTGTGGGAAGGGCAGACCCTAATGGTAGGGATCTGATGTTGTATTGCTATATTCAGTCCGTCTCCAACAATGGACTACTTTGTTACATTTTTGCAAAAATATCCAAAACCAGAGTGGTGATTAAGGGTATTTTCACTGAGTTTGTTATTCTTGTAGGTATACACACACGTGCACGTGTGTGTATGTGTGTGTGTATATATATATATATATATATATATATATATATATGTGTGTGTGTATATATGTATAATGGTTGAGTTTTGATGAAGCAGTAACAGTGTGCCTGACCACCACATGTTGTCCAATGAATACAAAACAAGGCCGAGTTAATTCTTCTGTAACCTGCTCTTTAACATCTGTATATGTGTGAGTTGTCTCATTGCCTGTCAATTTGTTACATCAAGTCCAGTCTCTACCTGGGGATTGGTTTATGCTAAAATTTTCAACAGCATATCCTGTCAGTCTTACCCCTCCTTGGATGTCCACTTGCCATGTAGTTAAGTAGCAGAAACAAGTGCACTGGTGCCGGAGAAATAAAATAGCCAGTGTGTCAGCAGAATGCACAGGAGGCACTCTGTTTTTACCAGTGACAGACTGAGTGGGTTCTGAGATGTGAAAAGTGTGAACACCAGCCTGCATTAATATACCTGCCAGAATTTGTGTTACACTAAAACTTGTACATCTTGTGTGGTGCATATTTACAGAAGTATGTGCCTTTTAATAAACTGTCGCTGAAATGTATTTTCTGCTGAAGCTGTTTAAGGTAATTTTAAATAGATCTAAACTGCATTTTTGTTAATATGCAAGTTTTATCAAGAAATGTTGGTTGATTCTTTTGGGAAGAGTATCCCTAACCACTTTGAACTGCCAGCTATGATGACTTCCATTTAATAAAACTTTAATAAAAATGGAAATGTAAAATCTGACAACAGAAGGTGAAAGCTTGCCTGTACCTGTTACTTTACATTGTGCCAAGTGTGATAAAGACCACAGTTTGTCCAAGGCCTCAACAGTGCCCTTAAGAGTGAACAGCTACCACCTGAACCCCTCAATCTTCATCCTCCCTGGGTGTCCACTTGACATGTAGCTGACCAGCAATATGTGTATCAGAAAAAGAATACACCTGTGTCAGCAAGGTGGCACAGTGAGTGATCTTTTTCTCATCATTTTTTAGCTCTTTAGTCTACGGTTCTCTTGGGAAATCAAATCACATCTTATACACCCGAGTCAGCAGGGATCTTTGTTTCCATAGTCACCAATGCTAAGTGCTCTCCAAAGCTCTGCCACCCTTTTTGTAAAGTAAGGCTTCCTTACATATTTCTCTATTTTCCACTAATCTACAGATGCGTAGTTACCATGGTTTGACCTTTGGATTTGTTTTAAGAACTTGAGTCTCTCTTTTCTGCTCCAGGTTTTGCCTGCATTTCAACACCATAAAATATCCTGATTTCTTCTGTCATCTCTCTCAAAATTCTTCTTCACACTTCCCAAACATGTGTACTTCATGTTTAGATGATCGTAGAGAAAAGACAGACTCTTATAAAAAAGGAATTCATCATTGGAACACACTTAGGAGCCAGCAGTGAGTTCATGTGAAATACACAGCTCAAAATTGGGAGTTGAGCTCGGCCAGATGGAAAATCGTTGAGCTGTATCTTGAAGAGGTGAGGGAAATGCATCTACTGTTGTCTGTTATATATTGTATGTTATGTACTATTGCATGAGATAAATCCACTACTGGAAATGCTGAGGATAGCAGCACTCCAGTTACTCTGCTCCTCACTGTTGATTATGAACATGACTCCATGGATAATCATGCTGCCTGCTGAATATGATAAGTGATTGCATCTGTGCCTTAAACATCAGTGTGGTTTCTTGCTTGGCTTACTTTGTTGCCACTGATTAATTTTCATGTTGTGGACTGGATCAGACTTTGCAGATTGCTGGTATATGTCCTGTTCCTGCTTCTTTCTTTGCTCTTAAACTCTGGTCAGTTAAAAAAATGTCTAGGAACACAGTGATAACCATAGTGATGTGGTATTTTGTTGCATTATAGAGTTGGTTAGGATTCATTTTGATAATGCAGCCTGACCAGAGAAGCTAGACATTATGTCCTGGTCATTGCCTTTTTTAATTACTCCAAATGTTTTGAATTTCTAATACCATGATGGGAATGGACCCCATTCCTAAGTCAAAGTACTGTTAAATTTCGTGAAATTAGTACTGTTTCAAATCTTTGATGTCAGCCAGAAGTGCTCTTCACAGCATTCACAATGTGCCCAGTAATGACTCCTGCAGTTCGTATGGAATTACATGTATTGGTAACGTATCTAAATATGATTGCAGATTCTTTTTTATAAGACCTGTTGCTCCTTCTTCTAACTGTCTGGGTATCTCTCTTCCACATTGCTCTCGTTTCTGCCTGCCAATCCTGATTATTTTATGACTTTGTGTCTCTCTGTACGCAAGACACTGTAGTCACTGGGTGTAGCGATTTCAATGATCAATGCTACTTTTATCGTCTTTTCATGGACCACTATATCTGTTTTTTCACATCTATCTTTTGAACTGTTGGTAATGGGTGATCCCATGTGATGCAGACTTCTTCATTTTCTATGATGCTGTGTGACTTATGTTTCCAGTGTTTTTCATCTGCTTCAGTACTGTAATTTATTGTCCTGTTTGACTGCATTGTTGTCACTGTAGATAGCTGAACCTTCTTCAGTTTAGATATGTGCTAATTCCTTAGAAAGAAAAGTATTTTCAGAGGTAAGTTTGAGGTTTTCCTGCCATCATTTAAATGGCAAAACTGTAGTATGGTAATATCTATCGTTGTGATGGAATGTGCTGTATCATGTGTTGGGCCGCAGGCCATCATAATAAAGTGACTGTTATTAAATTGTAATGGACCATATTTTACAGTCACAGGGCATTTAGCCCCATTTAATTGAAGCTATGGCTCCTAAGGATACTCCTTAATTAGTGATGTTTTTCATTCAGTTGCAGCAGCAATTAAAGCTGAATCATAGTGAATAAAATGCCTTTCTTTTATGGGTCCAGTTAGCTGTAGCTTGCATGCTAATGCTGTTTCTAATTTTAGGAAAAGCAAAAGAAGCTCTAAGCCCAATTTAGGGCAATTAAGGCACTAAATAGAGACACTGATTGTTATATTCACTATTAATGCTTTTGGGGGTTTGCTAGTTACTATCAAACTAAAAGCAGTTGATGAACACACAAATGTAAAACCCTGAGGACACTGGGGATGGTAAAGCATTTGATGCTGCATATTATTTCTGAATTTCATCTTAGAATGATTGCATTTATATTTCATGTCCCCAGAGTGCTTTCACAACAACAGAAAATGTGTGCTAGTGTACGTAGTTTTAGACAATGTATCTTCTAGTAATGATGCTTTTGGTCATTTATTTTTATTTATTTGTTTACTGGGATAATGTACTGATCAATATTGACCAATTTTGTGCTCAACCAGATGAAATGCACAGCATTTCACAACACAAAAAGGCAGAAATGCAAATGATCACAGAGTAGTTCAGATGTACATTCTAGTAAACAAATACAGTGCAATGCATCCATTTGTTTCTAAAGTGGGGGAACATCAGTAATTCCATTTGAGGCGAAGAGAAGTGGGGTAGAGAGAGGGAAAGTGTGTTAGGCAGTATGTCCTGTGTCGAAGAAGGAGCATTTGGTTTGGAGAAAAAGCTGCTTTTTGCGCTGCATTCTAAATGTGAAATAAGTGTTGACTTCCTTTAGGTCTATGAAGAGAGCTTGCCAAATAGTAGCTGCCTGAGAGGAGAATTCATGTAATGTGCCATGGAGTTTGGTTCTAGAGGTAATGAATGATACAGTGGTGGATCCAGAACAGATATGGTTGGGAGAGCCACTGCTGGCTAAACATTGATGTCAGTTGTCATTCAGTATTTCATGCTTTCACTTCTAAGTGCACTCACCCTTCATTTTCTTTCATGTTCTGCATATTTAGAAATATACTTGTGAAGCTGTGAACAAAGAATTGCAGGAACCAAATAAATCTCATACAGCCATTAAGACAATGAGACCAATCCATCATAACAAGTATTAACTGTTTAGGCCAATATCGCAACTGTTGCTTGGCTTTGCTTGATTCCCTTTCCCAGGCTCCTCGCATTATCTGGAAAACTTAGTTTTGTTGTTGCTGTTCCTTGTTTTGCGTTTCATCTTTTTCCTCTGGCCACTAAACACACTAACTAGGCAAAACTACATGGAGATATCTGAATCAAGCCAGGGGGCAGCTTCCAGACGCCATGAGGTTCTAGAAAGTCTGAAGGTGCATTTTAAAGCTTTTTTTCTAGCTTTTTAATCCAGTGATGGCCTAAACAAAATGTTGACTAACAAAAGAAAGTTCTTCTTATTTTCTTTCAAGGAAGAAATAAGTTGTGTCCAAGGCTTAGGTTAATAGGTAGTTACTAGGCATGCAGTCCAGGAGACCATGATGGAGCCTGGTCCAAATGGAGCCTGGTCCAAATGTCCCACATGCAACAGAACATTGTCTAGCAGGTAAATGAAGGCTGAGTGAATCAAACCATCAACCACATAAAAGTATGTTAACAGCTCATAGCCAGAATAATATTTCCCAATAAACTGAGATGAATGTTTGCAAGGATATGTAACTACATGGAAATAGTAACTGCCTCTCTACTCCCCATAAATAAAGATAATGTCCTTCTGTGTACACCCCTGTGGTGTAATATTGGGATGAAAGAGAAAGATCAATTGTCCACAATCATATATTTTCAGTTGTTGCTGTCATACCTACTACCAGAAAGACTGGCACCATATGTGGACCTCTCTGATGTCAGATTGGGATAAAAGTGAAGAAACAAAATGTGAAAGTAAAATGTTTCAAATTAATGCTGCCAGGCTCTAACACACAACATGCTTCCTTACCCATTCCTCCAAATGAAAGCTGTCTGCATACATCTGTGATTGTGAAGAATGTGAAAAAAAAAATAATCACAACAATGCTTTCTATTTTGTTCCTCCTTGACAGTACAGTGACTCTAGACAATCTTTGACCTCCTGTGCAAACCTCCTAGGTCTGATTATGAGGAAAGTTAAAAAAAAAAATAATGACCATACTTTCTGCCACAAAAGCTGTAGCAATCTTCTATGCATACCTCTGAGCAGGACCAGTTTTATACTAGGTGAGGTTTAGGGCAGAGGTCGAAAATGGGGCTCCACATACTGTGCCCGAGTTAAATGTGGAATTCACCAGGTGCCCATAAACTAATAGGGTCCAGATGCTTTGCATTGCATTTTCAGTGTAAAGATAATGACTTGTTAGCTGTTATTTTCCAACTATCAAGAACGGATGTGTGTGACTCGCCCAAAATTGTGAGTCCACAAATAAAATTGGTGGTGATATTTTTTCATGCACATACCGACACTGTTCCTTACAAATGAAGTCGAATGAGATGCAAACTTGTGTGGACACACACTACTTGCTTACTTGCAGGCAAATTGGAGGAGAGCCCAGTTCACCTCTGGCATGCCTTTGAGGTGCTGATGGAAACTAAACCACCAACATAAAACCCATACAGAGAAAGAGAAGATGTGCCAACTCCACAGAGAAAGAGCCATAGCCAAGAACTCAACCAATGTGGCAATCACTGCTGTGGGATAGGAACATTATTCGCTGTATCATTATACCAGTGACTGGTTGTTGTTATATACATCCTGCCTGCCAATTCTAAAGTTTAAACTGTGAAAGTGAAAGAAATCATGTCCAACTTATTACTATTAGATACACTGCAAAAGATCCAAGAGGTCACACACAAAGAAATCACTTCACCCACCAGATGACCAATGAGATTTATTGAACATTTCAGAGATTTTGCCTTATACCACTTAAGACTTCATCAGAACTGCATTAAATCACACACAGCTCACCTTTAAAACCACCTGTACCTTTGTGTGACCAACTTATCTATTTACTTAACAAAAAAACTTAAATATTGTATAAATCTATTACTAAATCTAATATTAAAACACAATACACAAATATTTCCAAACTCAATAAATGTAACAAATTCATATAATTTGCAAAACCTTGTTGCGTGAACAAAGCAAATTAATAAAACTGTGTAAACAAATACATACACCATAATGAACTCAAGTAAAAGTCTATAAAATATTGCAGTTAAATAACTCCTGTTCTTAACCTTAATAACAAAATATTATGTTATTAAAATATTATCCAAGACCCTCTACTATAAATATTATAGTGTGGCTAATCACATTTGTAAAACACTTTTAATGAGCACAGAATTATTAATGCCAGGAGGGTGACTAGCATCAAGTAGTAACTGCCAAAGTGGTTCCATATATATTTTCTGATTTGAGGAAATATCTGTGTATTAATAGATGTATGTTAATCCCATCAAGTTACAGGTGATTTTAAAGGCGAGTTGTGTGTGTGACTTTATTTAGTTATAATGCAGTTTTAAATAGTGTAAAACAAAAGCACTAAATTGTTCAATAAATCTTAATGGTCGGCAGGTGGAGAGAGTGTTTTCTGTTTGTGATACACTGCATCAGCCCTCCCACATACACAGACACAAATACATGATTAGTAACAATCATTTTGCACAGATTTCATCCTATATAATGCATTGTGTGACCCTGCTTCTAGCAAGCTGGATCAGTTATTGTTTAACTGTGATAAAACAACAGTAAAGGTGTCACTTTTATCCATGGTCTTCAATATGCATCAGCCTCTTGCTTTACACAAGTAAATACTAGTCCTGCACAAATGACAATTTAACTTGACCATGATAGCAAGTTCAGTACATTTCATTCACAGACAGACCTGTCATGCATAGCTAATCAACTAGTTTGCATTTCCTTAGTGTACATCTGTAACATCCATCTTGCCTGATTTGTGGCTAAAAATGGTCCATTACACAAGCGTTTCATCTTTGTAGGTACTTGTGAGTGCTTGTGCAAGCGCACCCTGTATATGCTTAATACAGTAGCAAAGCAGTAGAAGATTCAGAACAGGTTCTGCATCAACATGATTTTTCTGAATATGATTTTCTGATTTCATTGATTGATTTTAATCTTCATTGGTAACCACAAAAATAATAATAAAAAAAAAATTACAAAAGAATAGGCAAAAATATGAGGCAAAATCGGGGAAGTCTGAGAGAAACAAAGGTATGCCTGACTGAGGCACACAATAATTTGAGTGCCACACTGCTACTATTAAAGAGACTCAGACCAAATCTTTTCAACCAAAGAGACTTTACAAAGTTGAAATACAGTAGTACATATGCTTGAAGTCTAACTCTTACCCCAACCTGCTTTTCTTATCAGTCTGATGTGTTAGGCATAATTCCTGGCTCAGAAGTGGCAGATTGGGTCATGAAATGTGATTGGACTGTTGAGATCAGCTGACAAGAAACTGATCCTTGCAGTCCAATCGCTTTTCGAGAGACACTATGGGAAGTTATAAAAAAAATTGTTAAACACAGGGAAGTAAAATGTAACAAGGAAAATGGCACAGTTGGCAGGCAAATGTGAATGGGGGAGCTACAGCTCCCCTAGCACCCCTGGTAAATCCACCACTGTGATAGTTGCTTTGAATTGTGAGTAGTATCTTGGATTGTAGTAGGTGTATTTTTTCATGAAGTGTAGCAGCAAGGTGAGTAAATGTCTGGAGCTAGAATACTTTGTAGTGTTGGGATCCTATTAGTAGGTTATATCTTTTTATGGGTATTTCATTTTGTTTTCCCTGTTTGTATATTAACATGGAACTTAACTGTGAGCTCTTTTTGTGTCTTTGCTTGTCTGATTTGTTTTTGTTAGTGTCACTCTGTTTCTACCATTATTATACGTGAGAGAGAGAAATTGCACTCTCTCACAACTTTGTAGAACATGTCTCTCTTCCTTCTTGTCCTTTAGCACGTTAAAAAACTGTCTTATTTTCTGTCATCCAGCCATTCACTCCTGTATTCTAGGATGTGGCAGCAAAGATTTTTCTTTTCTTTTCATTTTACGTATCTGTACTTTATTGTACTTACTGTGGTTTATCTCTCTACGTCTTGCCCGTAGCAACATTAGGGTCCCAGAACTGCACATTTCCTTTTAGTAAGTAGACAGACACATTGATGATGTTTTTTTTTTTTTCCAATTATAACTTGGGCCAAATGACTGGAATTTAATTACCTCATAGCACAAAGACACCTAAATGTAGCACATAAGATCCTATACAGTAAACTCTCAGTTAACCGGTACCCATGTGGATTGGTAGATGCTGGATAACTGTAGTTTCTGGTTGCTTGAGAGTTGCTTGTTAGGTTGGGGAGAGAGGGAATTTATTCCTATCTTCCTTTTTAAAACTCTGAAATTCTAAAAATGTATGGTATGTTTCTGTGTGTGTGTGTGTGTGTGTGGGGGGGGGGGGGGGGCAGAAAGTACAACACATGAAAATTGTACTGTATTTCTTAGATTATTTTTGCCGGTTGCTTCATTTCAGGTTAACTGGGAGTTTACTGTATTGTGTTTGTATTATGGTATGATGCCACTGTTCTACATCAGGTGCATTTCTAGTGTAAGATGCAGTTTACAATTTCCAGCTGTAATAGACTTGGCTTCAGTAATAATGATCCAGGAGCATGCTCAGAGCTGGCATTTGAAGGAGTTTTCTTGAATATTTAGGAAGATTTTTGTCAGTCTGACTTGTATTAATGCTTCAAGTGATGGTGAAGAAGTTGGCCACAGGTTACCTTTATCTGGGCACAAATATTCACCTGTGTGAAGGCCAAACCTGTTGTGAGGGTACTCCTTGGTTAGGCTGAAGCTTGTACTGAAATGTGCTTTTTCAGAGTGACGCGTCCAATCCTGTAGCCAGTAGCAGTAATAGTGTCTTCATTGTAGTTGGAAGGTGAAATAAATGATGCTTTTACATATCCAATGCAGATTGTTGAAATTGTTTTTTTTTTTAAAACAAAATTAAATCTCTTTGTTCAGTCTTTGGAAAAACTATGGCTAAATTTGTTTCAACACTGAAGACATACTGTAGTCTGTGACACAAATAAGGGTGATCATGATATCTGTCCATTGTTCTGCTGAATTGTGAGATCGAAGTCAATAAGAGAGTGAAGTAAGAATTCCAAATGCTTAAATTTATCAACTGAATTTATTGGTTTGCATCAGAAAGATTTATTAGAGACTCCTGACAGCTTCTTTTGAATGCCATAGTGCACTTTATATTTCAGATTCACTGACAGTGAAGACCCCACAGGCTTTAAGAAGAAACTGTGCATGTCTTTTCAGTGAATACAGGTGTGTGTGCGTCTCCCTAAACAATTATATATACATATATTGCATACACATATGGGGGAAAAAATTAAAGAAGACATTGCTGTTTTAAATAGGGATATTTCACCGTATGTATCCATGTTGCTTTCAGGTGCTTCATTTCTGTAGGGCTAACTTGAAATGCATAATGCCCAGTTACATTTTTCTGTTTGGGTTCAATCCATTTTGCTTCACCATTCACTGTAGCCTATTTCTATATCTCTGTGCGAGAAATTTGTACCCAAATATGGTTGCTTTGCCACTTTCCAGTCCCCTAAACTGTCAATTGTGCTGCACATTTTGGAACTTCCTGTAATGAGACAGGCAAGCATTTTCTAATCAGCTCTGCAGTGTTCTTTACACAAGGACATCACAAGAGAATGAATCCAGCACTAATTCATTTTGGCTTGTTGCTCACTCCCCTTGAACTGAAATCTGTGTTCGTTTTGTCTGATGTGTCCCCTAACCATTTTAATCCGTTTTGTAATGTATTTATTTATTTAGGGATGTCATGCTGTGTTGCATAGTAATACTTACCACATGTACTTGTAATCCAGCTGTACTAAATTTCTCATTCTATAGGCCATTAATCCTGTAAGAGTACAAGGCTGTTGGATGTGGAGATAGTGCCTTATCCTTTCTTTCACTCTTCTACAATGCTTTGGCAGACTCCAGGTTATTGATTAAAGTAAATAAGTCAAACTCTGCCCATCCTCATGTTAGCATATTCAGTTGTCTCTGTTATCTGTTTTAACCAGAAACCTGACCAAATAGTTATTGACCATCAAATTCATTCACTGATATCCCTAAAATTAAAAAAGACAGCAGCAGTATTAGTTAAGGGAGGTACTATGCATAAATACAAGACCATATCCTACTTTTTTATGCTGAGGCCTCACCATTTCTACAAGATTGTTGTAACTGGAGGCTAGAAAGCCTCTCTAGGTGGTAATGTGTTCACACTTAAAGTATTAACCTGAAGGGTTTATTGTACATGATGTTAAAATGGGTATATGTAAATGTTAAATGTAGGCTAAGATGGTTTGATTCTTTTACAGGATATGCAGTCTCAACCCCCCCCCCCCCAAAAAAAAAAAAATGATGGTAATTAAGGGCAGATTTATTAACCTAGGTAATACTAATATCAGAGAACACCACTGTATTGCACAGTACAAAACAAAGTAACTCTTTATTTCAACTTGGGCCACTCTTAATACTTTTGCTTTCAGAATTCTCCATGACAGATACTGTCACAACATACTGAATTGGAATTCAACCATATAAATACTAGCAGCATTCACTTGCTAAGGCCACTGTTTACACTATCTGCTTGTGAAGCAGTCATGGTCTGTCTGTCATTCTATGCTTATTTTACTTTATAACAAATTTTTGTTATGGCATTTTCTCTCAAATTGTGACTGTGTTGCTTCATAAGTCACGTCTGTTTTTTTTTTCTTTTTACGTGCTTGATACCTATGTAATGTTTTATAATTTCTTCTGTTTATTTTGCTTCTTGAATACACTGTTATTTTTATATGACTGATTTAAGCAACCTGTCTGTGTTTTTGCCAGTAGCCATTTGAAATGTTGCAACCCGCTAGAGAGAGAGTTCTGAAACCCAGTGTATGTATAAATTCATGAAGAAGTTCTTCCTTCTTACATAGTCTTAAGGACATTGCCTCCTGCCAGTTGGAAGCAAAGTATTTAGAGAGTAGCAAAAAATGGCTAAAGGGTCTTTGGAAAGGTACCAAGCAAACCATTGATAAAGACTGAAAACATAAGCAGTTGCCTCCAAGACTAAAACAAAAATATTTAAGGGTAGTCTTCCACAATGGCCACAAAGGATTTATCACGGTCAGTAAAACAGATAACATTTTGTATGATCTGTGTACTTGCCTGTTTTAGTTTGAAACTCTGGTCTACGAGTACTGTTTATTACAGATGGAATAGCATTTATTTCGGGTTGTATGTACTTAATCACCAGCTAAGACTGTATATTTACTCTCTTTTATTATTATTGTTGTTCTGCCACATGCTTTGTCTTTTTAGGAGTTACTCAGACTAAAACATAACCTCACAATGGATGGTGACATCCACCCAAACCCCAGTCCAACTCCACCTGTTGACCCTAATCCCCCACCAACATAACTCCATCAAATAGACCTCCCAATTCCTTGCTGGCCTGCCATCTAAACATCAGGAGCATAAATAATAAAATTCAGCACCTGCATGCCCTTTTAGCTGTTAATTCACCTGATATACTATGCCTCACAGAAATGTGGCTAAAACCTGCCACCAAGGACAATGAGGTTCTGCCATCAGGGTATAATATGTTTAGACTAGATCATACCTCTAGAAAGGCCGGTGGAGTAGCCACCACAGACACCCAACAACCACCCCAGGTCAAGAATGCTGAAATTCTTATCACAAAACTACAAATTAACAAAAAAAGAAAAGTATAAATATTGTCTGTGTCTACATTCCTCTAGGGAGGAATACAGATACCCTAGAAGACTTCTTACACTGGTTATCCAATAACTACCCCCAAGAAACCATTGTTCTCAGGGATTTCAACATAGATTGCAACAATTGTTCCTCTATAACCCCCACAACCCATGTAAACCTCTATGGGTTTACTCAGACTGTATCCTCCCCCACTAAGACAGGGAAAACCCTATAACAAAGAAAGTACCCAAGACTCATCAATAACCATCTACAGTTCTATACTTCAGGCACTTTACCTGATGACCTAAGTGACCACTGTCTCACCTATATAATCAAGTTCAAGGTAAACTATTCCTCCCAACCCACCTATAGAACTATAAGAAACTACAAGAACTTTAATCTCAACAAGTTTCAAAATGAACTCAAGGCATGCAATTGGTCAGTCCTAAAAAATCTCCCCCTAGATGAAGCGGTCGTATACTTTAACACCAAATTCCTTGCTATACTTGACTCTCATGCTCCCAGTCACTCTATTAGAACCAAAGTTAATATTGCACCATGGCTTTCTAAAAATACCAAATCCAAAATTACAAGTAGAAACCAAGCTTGGGCCACCTACCTTACAACAAAAACCCCACTTGACCAACTTAGATTTAGACAACTAAGGACCGACACTAAAAAATCCATAACTTTAGATAAAAAGAACTACTACTGCCATCTACAACAAATACACCAAAATAAACCGCAAAAAGTTCTGGGCAGGAATAAACAAACTCTTCCACCAAGGACAACCCCCCCCCCCTTTGCTTCCAAATAAAAATCCCCAGAGTACATTGCTACCACCTTTAATAGCTTCTTCACAGAGACTAATCCAGTCTCTGGCCAGCCAACTCACTCCCAGTGGCTTTAATCCAAATGCAGCCACAGCCAGCACCCAAGCATCCTTTAGCTTCCAAACCTGTTCCTACTCAACTTATTCTGGCCCTACTTAAGAAATTAAGACCCACCACTCTGGCTGCCAGTCTCCTCCCTGCAGACTATTTGCAAAAGGCTGCAGACACCATAGCATACCCCATCTCAGTCTTGATCAACAGAACTATATCTGAAGCCAGCATCCCTACTATATGGAAAATCTCCCATGTCATACCTCTGCATAAAGGAGACAATCCCACTGAACTCTCAAACTTTAGGCCCATAGTAATTTTATCACCACTACCTAAATGTATGGAGAAGTGTGTACACATACAGCTCATGCACTATCTCATGCAGAACAAGCTGTTGTCCAACTCTCAGCATGGCTTCAGGCCACACCACAGTACTAGCTCAGCCCTCCTCTCTTTCTCTAATGTTATAAACCACAACCGTAACAGTAAAAACTATCCTCCTCACTCTTTCTAGATCTTTCCAAGGCCTTTGACATGGTTGACCATAAAATGCTTATAAATACCTTGAAGGCCTTCACCTCAAACAACCAAGTGCTCCAATGGTTTGAATCCTACCTGCAAGGCAGGCAGTCCTATGGCAGGACAAGCTATCATCGTGCCTACCCATCACACTAGGGAGTCACCCAGGGCTCTATATTAGGACCCCTCCTTTTCTCTATCTTTATCAACGACCTTCATACAGTCATCCCAGATGCTACCTGCATTCAATATGCGGATGACTCCACTTGGGTTTGTTCTGCCACCTCCCCAGATAACCTATTCACATTAACCCAAAATATCCTCAATACAATGGAAAACTGGCTTTCCAATCAACGTCTGATCCTAAACCCCAACAAAACTAAGCTGCTTCTCTTTTCCCCCATATGCAGGACCCCACCACCACTCTAACATAACAGCAAACAATGGCACTATTATCCCCCCGGAAGCCCAAACTAAACTATTGGGTGTCATAGTCGATAACATTGTTTGATATGCACATCAATCAAACTATCAATAAAAAGCTCGGCTCTCATTATAGAATCAAATCTTTCCTCACCCTACCTGCTAGAACTGCAATTGCCCGATCCCATCTACTATCAATTCTTCTCTATGCCTCACCTCTGTTCTCCAACTTGAACAAAACAGATGTTATTAAACTATCCTCCTGCTATAACCACATCACCAGATTTGCTACTGGCACAGCCTACCAGATGCACCATTGCCACAGCCTAAATCTCCTAGGATGGCTTGCACTGCCTAGCCTACTGCAGTTCAACCAGCTGATAGTGGCGCATAAAGTCCTTTACCAGCCAGAAAACACACCTGCACTAAAAAATATTAGCCCCTACAGTAACAACCACCCACTCCGCTTATCCACTAGACTCCCAGTTCAAACTATCAAATCCAACTACTCAGCTGAAGACTGTTTGCCAACTCTGTTGGAAAGATATGGAACTTACTCCCGACTGACTTGACTCTAGAACCCTCGCTAACCCACTTCAAAAACAAACTCAAGAAATACTTCAAAACACACTGATTATGCTCTTTTACTATTCCTGACTAGTGTCCTCTCTGTTTCTTAGGCGCCTCTAACTACAACTGTTTTTACTATCTACCCACACCATCCAGGAAGGGTCAATTTTATAAACTTCTACTCAATGTGTCTTAAACCAGAATGTAACTAGTTGGCACTATCTGTATAAAATACTAATATTGCTCATGGCTGTAACCTGTATGTAATTACTATTTACTAAATGTTATATGTGTATTATGATCTTGGAGCTTTTCTCCCCAGGCCTCCGTTGAAAATAGACATATCTCCAGTCTGCCTATCCTGGTCAACAAATGTAAAATAAATAAATAAATAAAATTGTATGTCTGTCTGTGTTTAGCCAATGTTGGGTTAGGTGTGGGGTTTCCCTTTTGAGATTATTGTTAATGCACAGCATAAAAGTAGGGATTTATGTGGTTAGGATGATCAGGTCTCCTAAGCAGTGTTAAAATGGCAAAGTTATTCTTACACCCACTGTTAAGCAGACTACATAAAAAAAGTGATAACCTAAAACTCTACAAACTTTGAATAAAACAGGAAGCTAGATAGGTTGGTTTAAAGTAAACTCAGAAAGCATTTTGGTTATGAAACAAGTATTTACTACTAAAGATGATGTTTTTTAAGAAGACCACATAACGGTCTTTACCATTAAAGTTTGCAATTCAGAAATTGTTCTATTGTGGATGACTCAAATTAGAAAAAGATACTTCCAAGAAAATATCAAAGATCAGTTGAGCTGTCAAGCCTCCAAACTGCCATCCTATCATTTTCAATTTTTTGCTTTGCCATAGTGAGTGACGTGAGCTCCACCATAAAACTAATGTGGACAAAACAGGTTAGTTCAGCTACTACATTATCATCTTTAAAGGATCTCTGATTGTGCAATGCTTCTCCGACACTTATTCATGCTCAAGGATGTCCACCTGTCTAGCTGATGCACACTGTAATGTAACATGATAGTTACATACATGTGCCAGTATCTGGAGCTTGCTGCTTTACCTTCAAACTGTCCTGGACAAGCAAACCAAGAAAATAAAATTAAGACATGGCACCACATTAGTAAAAAAAAGTGATAGAACATGTACATCTGGCTGATTTAAAGGTAATTTCAAAAGTAGCAGCTGATGAATGTCCACTCATTTACACAGGATGGACAGGGTGTGTTCTTAACCTGTCAAGGAGAAAACTCCGATATATCATTTAGGAAGGTAAGACCTTATCTTTCATTTCTGACTACGAGTACTCTTATGGATGAATCCTTGTATGTGGTGAATACCAAGCAGTACCACCAGGGTGGAAGGAGACAGTGTCTCACCAAAATCCAGAACTCTGGTGGATAAATTCTGGAGAAATGGTTTCCCAAATGTAGTCCCATGTAGCTGAGTAGTGGTTGGAACAATAATACTTGGTAAAAATATGCACTGAGGTTTAAGTATTTACAAAAAAATGCCTAAATCAAGACATTCCTGAAGCAATGTACTGGAGTCAGCCACTCAACCAGTGAAGTATGCTTTGGTATCATCCATCAATGAATGGTTGAACAGCTCATAATGTTTTCATTCTAAAACTAAAGAAACAAAAGGTGGTCTGTCTTCCTAAAGGCATTCATCCAATTCAGGTGGAAATTGAGCCACCAGTAAATAGGGCCCTCTTCCCTGGTTTCTATTGCCATAAAGGAAGCCTGGAGCTTAAAGTACTCCCAATTCAGAGATATATCTGAAATTCTCAAAGACCAGATATGGCCTCTATATTTGAGGGTCTACAACTCAAAGGGTGCAGTGCTCATAGATGATGGCCACTGAGGAAAGCATTTTCCAAAAGATGAACATTGACACTATTAAGCTGAAAGATGAAAAAGGCAGATAAGCAAATGTTCATCAAGTTCAGGACCATGAATGGAAGGATTTTCTCATGGGAGACACAGATGCAAGAGTCATTTAATGAACTGCTTTACTAACCAGTGATAGGCCACAATTCTGCCATTCACAAGCAAAAAAGAAATGACAAAGTAGATGAAAGATGTATCCTGACCATGGAATAACTAGGACCCAGATCACAAAGGTGTCTTAGGTAAGCCATAATAATCCATCTGCAAATCAACCAGGGGCATACCCAAGGTATTGAGCCTGTGACAAACCTCCAATGGAGCAGTAATCATGGAGCCTCAATCCTCACCAGTGTCACCAGTGGGAGACATACACTGGAAGGATGACATAGTATTTCCAAATGCAGCTCTCTGCATCAAGTGCAGTTTCCCTTAAGAGCACACAGAGACCACACTCAGTCAGGGGCTGGTTTCTCTCTCTTTCTCCAGATCCCCAGTAAGACTCCCCACTGCCATAGCTATGGAGTTGAGATCTTAGCTGAGTGGCCATGCCATGAACTCCAGTACCCTCTCTGTCCAACCAGTGTTTTGTGTCCCTGCCCAAGTAGCTGACACAGACACTCTTTGAGGTTTGATTTATACCCACCCACACACACCTAAGAAAGGCATGCACAGGTTTACTAGGTATGTACCCTCTTGCCCAGATTATAAGGTAGTTATCACTGCCATCAGCTAAGTCTTTACCAGCGACTTTAAAGGCCATTAACAAAGGGTGACTAATCTTACTGTGTAATATTAATACAAATTGCAGTTTGACCAAGAGCAGAGCTGTTAGGAGTGGCCCAAACAGTGTCACCAAATAAATATGCAAATCATCTCAAAACTTAAATATCTCTAGACAGATAAGCCACAATGAAAGGTTTAAATATATTTAATAATAAATAATAAAAGAAAAGAAAATACTCAGTATATATTCACAATGACATGAGTTCAAAATTATAGGAAATATTTAAAATAACATTGCAGAACAGTCTAAATCAATAAAAAAAAATCTAACCTAAGCTTTGTTTTATTCCTGACTATATCTAAGAGAATTATACTATTACCTAGAAACTTACTTCATCAGAGCAAGGCAGATGTGGTAAATAGTTCTTGTCAGGTCCAAGACAGAATACATAATGCTCTCTCTCTCCAGGAGACTTTTCAAATTAATATCTTAAATATTACTCCTGGGATAGGTTGCAGAATGACATCAGTTCTTGTCATCTGACTCTATCCCAGGTGAAACCCCCACTGCTGAAAGCTGGCAGTATTTAGCATCTACGTATGAAAATACAAAGACCTCAGATCTTTGGCAGACATGGAAAGTCATAAAACAATTGCATTCCTTCATACTTTCAGAGGTAGTAATTAGTTCACTCTGAAGACAACACAGAAAGCTTCTCAGCACAGGCATTATTTCGCTGGCCTAGCCTATAAAGTAATTTAATTTCAGCTATTTTTATGAAGTTAGCCTCCTGGATTCCAGTTTCCACTGTTAAAATACATACATTTAAACAGTTACAATAGTGCATGTACATTTCTCTTCTATTCCAGTAGGGCACACTATGGTTACATTTTAAGCACAAGTTGTTGTGTCTTTCGGCTTTTCCCGGTTAGGGGTCGCCACAGCAGAACTCCGGTCCGCTAATGATTGGCAGTAGATTTTTACGTGCCGAGTTGCCAACCCTGACGCACAACCTTCAACAAAGGTACGCCCATTCACGCATGTCTCCACGCAGATGATGCTCTAGCTGAGAATTGAACCGGACAGCGTCTTACTGTGAGGCAACAACGCTACCGCATTTTAAGCACAAGTACTTTATAAAATACCCCTCTAAGACATGCTTCTGTTCAGACCAGTTTGATGTACACAACATACAGTTCTTCTATAAATTGTTGATATTCCGTGAGTATGAGTTTCCAGATTTTGACTGCAGTTTTTTTGATTGTATCTAGCTCTAGGACTAATGTAGTTAGGTCTAATAAGATGGAAGTTCTTTGGGGTTAAGGAGTTAGGCATGAGGGAAAGGAGGAAGGGTGCATATTTATTTGTTACTGGTGGGATGGAAGTTTGGAATTTAGGGTAGTGGAAACCCAGGTGACTCTGATGTTCGTAGGCAGAAAGGAGATATGGGATGAGCAACAAGGGGTGGAAGTAGAGTTAACAATAGTATTCTGGGTGATAGCATTGCTACTGACTGAGGCTTGAGGCTAGAGCAGAGGAAATGGCAATGAGAGAGGGCAAGTAGTATTAGGTTGAGGGAGATGATGTTGAATTGCATACAAGTCTGTTACTATCACACAACTCAGTCTCTTTTGTAAGGGAATTATACAAAGCAACTATAATTCAAAGCCATAGTCCATGTGACATATTGTCCTTTCCACTCTTATCCTTATAAAAACTGAACTGGGTATATCATTAAATCATTTGCATTTTTACCACCTTTATTGAATTATCTCTTGTGACACAAGCAAACTTGCATTTATATGAGTAATCAAACCATATTAACAAGTTGACTTGTACAAACAGTATAGGATGTATAGCAATATATGTGCTGCGCAATCTAAGCATCTTACATAAATTAATTTCCTGCCTTCTCTTAAACCTCATTCATCCTCAAAAACATTTTTCTGCATGTATTATTCCCACAATTTCTATTTTTTGTATGTATTTTACTCCTACACTTTTCTAAAGATCCCATTTCCTGTAGTTTTATCTCTAAGTAGTCTGCATTTTTACCAGATATGAAGTACAGTTCACCATAACAGACACATCTTCAACTTGGGGAACTCGGACCCAGGAACCTCATTTTACTAAGCTTTTTGTCTAACTCTTGTTAATTCACAACACTCAAATCGCCATACCAAACTTCTATCAAACCCCCCCCCCCCCCCACATTGTATTTATCCATGGCAACCAGCCAGTGGCTATTCCCAAAATTGTAAACTACCATGACCTTCAATTCTAATAATCTTAACTCTGTAACACCCCCTTATGTTAGTGCTCAGATAACTCTTCACCACTCAGGGAATTTAAACATTCCACACCTTCTTATACAGCATATGAAAATCTGCAAAAGAGTTGTCCATCATTTACACTAAAAACTTTACCACTTGTCATTAACTACTATAACCCTACTTTAGTAACACCCTGCTTCAAAACATCTAAAATCCCAGTATAAAGTAAGACCTTGAATATAGAAAACTACAAAGTTAAATATTTTATAGGTGTCTTAAGAACATTTGAAGTCACTATTAAAATCATCTTCCCAAATCTCACCAAGTACAACCATAATTATATAAGCCTACAATAATTTGTCTTTTGTTTCCAAAATTCCAATCTTTGAGATCACACTGTTGAAAATAAACTGTATGTATGCAAAACGCAAAGTATTCAAAAATCTGTTTTGAATAGGTGTATTAGTGGGTTTGTCAGGTAATAGTTAATGTGATTACTTCTTTAAATTTCTAAGCACTAAAGGTGAGGGAAGGAAATGGGTAGGGCAGAAATAATATTGTAGTTAAGAGGTTTGATATAAAGCTTGCATTGCACTTGAATTGTTTTAGTGCTGTTTTGGTTGCTTTTTTGTAACAAAAAAATAAATAAATAATTCTAAGCTTGTTTCCTGCCTTTCCTGTAACTAGTCTAGTCCAGAAACAGATTTGCTGTATCCAGGACTGTTTGTAAGCTTCTGAGCCCCCCAAGCTTTTCTGTGTTGGCGCGAACCCTTCTAGCTTATCCGTGGGAGTGGTAAGCACTAGGTAGCCTATGTATCAGAAGAGTGGTTTCTGGCCCATAAATTGTAGTTTATTGGCCGTTTGGGCAGTTTTTCCATCTTTTTAAACTTTCTGGTCTAAAAGCCCGCGTTTGCGCTTGTTTCCTGCCTTTCCTGTAGCTAGTCTAGTCCAGATACAGTTTTGCTGTATCCAGGACTGTTTGTAAGCTTCTTAGCCCCCCAAGCCTTTCTGTGTTGAGGGAAGCCTTCTAGCTTATCAATGGTAGATGTAAGCACTAGGTAGCCTATCTACCACAAGAGGAGGGGTTTCTGGCCCAGAAATTGTAGTTTATTGGCCATTTGAGCACTATTTTTTTCCATCCCCTTCAACTTTCTGGTTTAAAAGCCTGCATTTGCACTTGTTTCCCACCTTTCATATAACTAGTCTAGTCCAGATACAGATTTGCTGTATCCAAGACTGTAAGCTTCTGAGCCCCCCAAGCCTCTCTGTGTTGGAGGGAAGCCTTCTAGCTTGTCAGTGGTAGTGGTAAGCACTAGGTAGCCTATCTACTACAAGAGGAGTGGTTTCTGGCCCAGAAAAGGATTCTCGTGCCTTGGACAGGTGGGGCAAAAAGGCTTACACTTCTGCTACTCTTTCTATTAGAGCTTTAAATTGTCAGTTTCACATGTTCAAGTATCAGCAATTTCTTTTGTCTGTTTTAAAGCAAAGGCTCTCTACCTTTCCTGCATGTGCAGAGGACAAGGAATTACAGGATGTATTGCATGCAACTGAACAAGTTAGCAAACATAGTTTACATTGTGGTTTTGATGCCTTGGAAGCTTCTTGCAGGGCCGCAGCCTCTGGTACTGTTATCAGGAGACATGCTTGGCTTTGTGAGCAGAATTTACCTGAGCAGGTTAAGGCTAAACTGTTAGATGCCCCTGTTCAGCATGATGTTTTATTTGGATCCAAGGCTGAGGAGGTTATTAAAAAGATGGAAGAAAAATCAAAATCTATGCAGACTGTTAAAGATTTTTTACAAGTTCAGCCTCCTAGATTTTCTAGAAATTGGCCCTCCAAAAATTGGTCCTTTCCCACGTCTGACAGGCCTCAAAGGGGATGATATAGACGCTCCAGAGGTCGGGCGCAGCCTCAGGCCTCTTACAGATCCAGACAATGGACTGCTTCTTCACCTAGAAGGGGAGAAGACAGACCTCAATCACAAAAGAAGCAGACCCAATGACTCTCTCTGTTGGGCTACAGGTCCTCCTTGCCTGGAAGCCCCTCTCGGAGGAAAACTTTCTCTTTTCTACCAAAATTGGACTCATATTACCCAGGACAAATGGGTTTTATACGTGATTTTAAGGGGCTACAAATTCCACTTTCATACTCTGCCAAGGTCTTCGGGTTGGCCGGATTTGCCAAAACATCAATGATCAGAGGCCTTAAATCAAGTGGACGCTTTATTGGCCATGAGAGCCATAGAACCTGTTCCACTTCCAGAGATGGGAAAAGGTTTTTACTCAAGACTATTTCTGGTCCCAAGGAAACAAAACTCATGGAGACCTATTCTGGACCTCTCAGTATTAAATACCTTTCTGGAGATTCCAAAATTCAAGATGCTTACTCTGCAACAACTTCTTCCCATGCTCTCCCAGGATGCTTGGATGGTGACATTGGACTTGAAGGAAGCCTATTTACACATTCCCATCAGACAAGAACGCAGAAAATACCTCAGATTCAAGGCAGGTTCGAGACGCTTTCGATTCTCTGTACTGCCCTTTGGCTTATCTACTGCGCCCAGAGTCTTTACCAAGTGTCTGGCTCCAGTAGTAGCTTATTGCAGACTCCATGGGATTCAAATTTACCCCTATCTGGACGACTGCCTTATTCAGGCGGACAGCAAGGATCTTTTACTTCAACATCTGCAGTTTGTTCAGCGTCTTCTCCAACTACTGGGATTCTCAGTGAACACAAAAAAGTCACATTTGATCCCCTCTCAACAAATGATCTTTTTGGGAGCTCTTCTAAACACAAGCTTACAAAGGGCCTTCCTTACTCCAGAAAAGCAAGTACAGCTGGCATCAATTTTCAAGACCTTGGCTACTTTAACTCAGCTCACTGCAAGGAAATTCCTGCAGACATTGGGCTACATGGCTTCTTGCATCTTGTTGATCCCAAATGCAAGGCTTCATATGAGAAAACTTCAATGGTACCTAAAGAGTGTATGGTCTCAGCATTACCACAGCCTGGAAACAATGATACCTCTGATTCCCTGCCTCCAAAAAGAGTTCCTCTGGTGGTCCAGGGCTTGTGCTTTAAACGAAGGGAATCCCTTTCGTCTACCTCATCCTGCTCAGATCATAGCCACAGCCGCCTCGGATTATGCTTGGGGAGCTCATTACCTAAACAATTGCCAGCAGGGCTATTGGACAAAGAAGCATCTTCCCTGGCACATCAACTTGAAGGAAATGTTGGCAGTCCAAAATGCTCTTCTAGCATTCCAGAATCTTTTGCAACCAGGACATCTTCTGATTCGCACAGACAATACCACAGTCATGTGGTATATAAACAAGCAGGGAGGCTCTCACTCATATCCCCTTTGCAGACTAGCCATGAGTTTATGGGACACAGCTCTAAATCTGAATCTGCATCTTCAAGCTCAATTCATTCCAGGAAAACAGAATCTCTTAGCAGACAGCCTAAGCAGAAATCTTTTGGATCCTCACGAATGGATGCTGGATCCCAACTTATTCAGCAGGATTACGGCAGTTTGGGGTTGCCCTCGGATAGATCTGTTTGCATCCCATCTCAATCATCAGCTGCCTCTCTTTGGCACCAGGTTCTTCCACAAAACAGCTTGGAAAGTGGATGCCCTGTCTTTCAGCTGGAGGAATCTTTCGGGATATGCCTTCCCTCCTCTTCCTCTTCTGCCTCGGGTGTTACTGAAAATAAAACAGGACAAACCCAAGATTATCATTTTGATAGCTCCAAATTGGCCTTGGCAGTTTTGGTATCCAACTTTAAGACACCTGTTCTTGGAACCTCCATGGATTCTGCCTCTGTTTCCTTCTCTTCTGTCCCAGCATCAGGGTCAGATGCTACACTCTCAAATCAAGACTCTTTGCCTGGCAGCTTGGCTCTACAAGGGCCTTTGATTCCTTCTGCTTTTCCCAAACAAGTTTTGGATGTTCTCTTAGAAGCTAGGCGCCCTAGCCATACCTCTCAACTGTACAGATTTTCACAGAATGTCCAGATTTTTGCCTCATATTTTTAGCCTGTTCCTCATAAAATTTTGGTTTTCTGGCAAATCACTGAGGGTTAAAGTAAAGGAATAATGACAGGTCTTTGAGGTACAGACTTCATATTCTTCAGAAAATTCATGCTAATTTATAATCTGTTATTCTATCAACTTTCTAATTTTGTAAGAGAAATATTTAAAAATTGTCCCTATTTTGGGGCCTTTGTCCCCCCTATTATATATGGCTTTGTCGAGATTTCTTCATCTTAGAGGTTGAGAGGTATGGCCCTAGCACTAGAAAATCTTATGCTTCTAAATGGAAAAGATTTTGCATTTGGATGTGGGATCGAGGTTCTGATCCTCTTTTGCCTGACATTTCTTCCATTTTACTTTATCTCTCAGACCTTTTGCTTAAAGGCCTCTCCTTTTCTTCCATTAAAATCCATGCTTCTGCTATCTCAGCTCATTACAACACTGATCCCCCCATCTTCTCTCACCAGCTGGTGAGACAATTCTTGAGAGGGGCTAAGAATTTAAGACCTCCTAGAACTCCTCCTGTTCCTGCTTGGGATCTTAATTATGTTTTGGAAAAACTTACTTTACCTCCCTTTGAGCCTGCTGCTGCTTCGGATATCAAGTTCTTATCCTGGAAGACAGCTATTTTATTAGCTTTGACTTCTGCCAGAAGGGTGTCAGAGTTGCAAGCTCTCATGGCTGTGGAACCATACCTTATTTTCCACCAAGACAGAGTTGCCTTGAGGACCAATCCTACATTTATGCCTAAGGTGATTTCTAAAGTGGCTTTAAATCGGACTATTCACCTTCCTACTTCTTTCCAAATCCTCAAAACAAAGGGGAAAGGATTTTGCATTCATTGGACGTACACAGACAACTACGGTTTTACCTGGACAGAACTAAAGATTTCAGAAAATCTGATCAGTTGCTTATCTCTTATGCCTCCAGTTCTCTAGGCAAGGCTATTTCTAAACAAACTATTTCTAAATGGATTGCCCATGGGATAAGGTTTTGTTACTCTCACTTTGGGAAGCAGATTCCAGGTACTGTTATAAGTCATTCTACTAGAGCAGCTGCCACTTTAGCAGCTTTTCTCAGAGGAGTTCCTACCAAGGACATTTTGGAAGCTGCCACTTGGAGTTCAGTGCATACTTTTTCTAAGCACTATAATCTCCCTTTGTATTCTAAGTCTAGGGCAGGTTTTGCCTCTGCTGTCTTGCAGGGTCTTCTGGCTGCCCCTTCTTCTGCATAACCTCCTCCCTCATCACAGCTTTGGGATTCCACCCCACAGTTATGACTGCAACAGTGAAACATGAAGAACATAGTACAGTTGTGTACACCTACCATAAATGTAGATGTTCGAGTGTCTTCACTGTTGCAGTCAGTGTTTCCCCTCCCACCAATCCCCTCTTATTTTTTGCTTCTATCTTCCTCTTCTTTTGTGGTGTATTTGTGTTTCCTTTTTGGACACCTTTTGGAAATTTTGGGGGACTTCTGACGTCTGGGGCAAGAAAGGCTGGAGAAGATGGCATCGGCTGTCAGCTTTATACCTCTGCGTTCTGACGTCAGGGTACTTGCTGGTACAGCCGGCGCCGGACCCAGACTTTGGGATTCTGGCCGACCTTGGGCTGCCTGCCGGCAGGATCACCCCACAGTTATGACTGCAACAGTGAAGACACTCGAACATCTACATTTATGGTAGGTGTACACAACTGTACTTTTTTCCATCTCTTTCAACTTTCTGGTTTAAAAGCCTGTGTTGCGCTTGTTTCCCAACTTTCCTGTAACTAGTCTAGTCCAGATTCAGATTTGCTGTATCCAGGACTGTTTGTAAGCTTCTGAGAGGTGCCAGAGTCTGCTCTGCAATTTTTCCCATAGATCTGCAAGTTTTCTCCTGTCTTGCACTTTTATTAGCTTATTAGTCTAGCACTTTACCATACCAGACTTCTTGTAGCAATTATTGTAGCACACAAAAGTGCTACCTGCACTAAATGTTCTACAAGGAAACCGCTCCAGTACTTATTATTAATGCCCACCCCTCCAGGCATGTCTAAAGGTCAGTTCCCTGTGCTTTCTCCTATTAAGCTTGTGAACTTGGGCATCCTGAGGCAATGTAACAACTGCCTCATGTACACCGACAACCCTCTCCTCTTACCTCCCAACACTCAGACTTGTGAGAGATGCACTTATATATACAAATTGGAAGCCACACACTCTCCAGCCAAGAACAGAATAGCTGGTCAAGAGGAGAAGATCAACACTTGCACCATACCACATGGAACGCATAGCCCCTGCAGAAAACACACCAGCATTGCCTTCACATAAAAACACAAACCGCACATCCGCCTTTGCAGAGGCTGTCAATAAGAATCTACCCAAACAGCAGAGACCTCCAAGGCTGAAACGCACTCTACCACCACAGCACAACACTAATCACGAGACGCATAACTCTCGTAAACAATGTGCCACTCAACCAAAGCCCCTAAGGCAAAACAGCATGCCCAGCACACTAGTTATAGTTGACGCGATAGAGAGCCACACTGATGTCCCACTCACTAGATTGAATAAGTAAAAAGTAGCAGTCAGCTGCCTGTCAGGTGCCAGGATCTGCCACAACGCGTGCACTCAGGTCCCTTAACAACAGGTACAAGTATGACTCTGTCATTGTACGTGTGGGTGTGAATGACCTGAAATGTACCTCCCTGGATTACATGAAAAGAGACATGGAAGAGCTCTCTGATTATGTAGCCCAGGCAGGTACAACCCTAGCCCTGAGCAGCATCCTACCATCACCCAGAATTATATCACAGTGCAAGCAAAAAATTATTGATTTCAACAATTGTCTAAGTTTCTGGTGTCATTTTAAGGAGATCCGGTATCTGTCTACCTGGGATGACGTAATTGATAGAGCTCGATGCTTTGCTAGAGATGGCCTGCATCTGTTACCCCTGGGCTTCCGGATACTGGCCAAGGCTCTTGCCACCCCTATAATGCCTTATTTAGGCGGTGTTCCAAAGACCAAATTACCACCGTAACTGCTACAAACAAATGCAATCTGAGGGTCATGCTGCTCAACGCTAGAAGTCTAAATCTCAAAATGCACTTGCTCGAAGCACTCCTTAAAATGGAGAACATCGACATTTGTGCTGTAATAGAGACCTGGTTCAAGGCAGCAGAAAGCACCCCTGCACTACCAGGCTATAACTCATTCCACACCTTTCGGCCCCAGAACTTGGACCAAAGCTCCAAAGGCAGTGGTGTTTCCATATTTATAAAGAATGCGCACACCTCCAGACTGGTAGCCCAACATAATGCATCAGAGGTACTTCAGGTGCGGCTAACATTGGGTAAGACAGCGATTCAGATCATAGCCTGTTATAGGTCCCCAACCATGTCCCAAGATACTCACTCCACGTTCCTAAGCACCCTGGAGAATACTAGGGTTCAACCTAACACACTCATACTGGGTGACTTCAACTACCCCTCCATTAACTGGGAAAACTACTCATGTACCAATGCACTTGCCCAGCGTTTCCTGGAATTCATCAGTTCCAATGCCCTGGACCAGCTCGTTCTTACCCCCACTAAAGGTAGCAACATTCTTGACCTGGTCATTATTAACATGGGTGACCATTGTTCTACACCAATAGTCAACTCCTTCATGGATAGATCCGACCACCAACTAATCACCTTGGAAATCCACCCCCCCACCCCCCCCCCCCACAAAGGTAACCACTATGAAAAACTTTTCCAAAGCTAACTTTGTGCTGCTAAGAACAGATGTGGCTAACTTAATGGCACCCATGCAAATGGAGAATAGTTGCATGACCGCCGAATCATACACCAATGAACTGTACGAACACATACACAAATGAATGGATGTCGCCATGGAACTAAGATGCTGTCCTCCAAAAAAAGGAAGCCAATCTGGTGGTCCTCTGCCATAAACAAACTCTACAAGAAGAGGAGGAAACTTATGGGGAATAAGATGAAGTCCCAAGACTGGAAAAACTCCCTTATCAGCCTCAACAAAAAGTTGAGATCCCTCATCAAATCCTCTAAAGCTAGCTATGAAAACAGAATTGCAGCAGATAGTATAGACAACCACAAGGTCTTCTATAGTTATGTAAAGAACCTCCACAGCAATACCCAGATTTGCTCTGAGCTACTGCACAATGGTTCCTCCTATACCGAGCCAACAGATATTGCCAACTTTACCCCCCCCCAAAGAACCAATCACAATACCAGTAGTTTGCCAGGCACTCAGTATTACTGCTGCACAGGTTAAAACAGCACTGTCCAAGGCCAAGAATACAGCCTCTTTGGGACCTGACAATATCCCTGTCTGTGTTCTACATGAACTACAGAGTGAACTGGTACCTCACCTGTGTGCCCTGTTCAATCACAGCCTCACCTCAGGCTTTGTCCCTACCGAATGGCACACTGCTACAGGTTTCCACAAAGGAGGAGCGACTACAGACCCTGGGAACTATCGCCCCATTAGCCTGACAAGTCTGATATGCAAAGCTGTGGAACGCATCATCATGGACCTAATAAACAAGGATATAGGGAATCTCCAATCTCTGGATCCCACACAGTTTGGTTTTGTGAAGGGTAGATCATGCCTGCTCAACTTCTTTGAGTCAGTCACCAGAGCTGTGGATGAAGGTAGGGTGGTTCATACAGCCTACCTTGATCTGGCCAAGGCCTTTGATACCATTCCCCACTCAGGAATCATAGAAAAGCTTACTAAGCTAGGCAAAACCCCCTATATCACTAGATGGGTTGCAAACTGGCTCACAGATAGAACCCACAGTGTGGAAGTAGCTGGTCCTGGGTTCTCTCCTGTTTGGTATCTTCTCAGAAATCCACGCCAAGACGAAGAGACTCTGGCTGACAAAGTTCACAGACGATTGCAAGTTGGGAGCCATTAACAACTCCCTAAGTGATGTTGAAATCTTAGAGAAAGGCCTCACTGAGACCAACGACTGGTGTCAGAACCATGGCTTTCAAGCTCAGTGCCAAAAAACGTGTCGCCATCCCCTTTGGGAAAAACCCATTTCCCATGAACTACCACATCGATGGTAGTCCACTGAACACACACAGCATTATAAGAGATCTGGGAACACAGATTGACAGCAACCTCTCTTTTGAACACCACACTGCCACTAAGGTCAGAAAGTCCTCCTATGTGGCACATCTCATTACTAAGGGTTTTGCATCCAGGAAGAAAGAGGTCATTGTCTCCCTCTGCTCTTCCCTCATTAAGGCCAATCATCGAGTACAAAGCCCCATTTGGCATGTACCTCACTAGACACCTGCAACAACTGGAGAGGCCATAAAAGTACCTCACAAAGAGGATCCTAAGCCTTAAACACTTGTCCTATGTGGACAGACTCAAAAAACTCCAACTGTTATGTGTCTCATATTGCCTACTTAGAGGCGATCTCTGCTTGACTTTCAAAGCCATGTCTGACCCAGCTCTGTTAAAAATGCTACATCTAAAGAAATCCCAATCCCTCTGCACCACACACTGCAGAGACCTCAACCTCATTACCACAATCAACAGAACATGCTGGTGGGACAGGTTCATAACCCAGACACTGTCCATGCTATGGAACTATGGAGTAGACTTCCCATACATGTCAAACAGAGCACCTCATTGGCCCTCTTCAACAGAAATCTTGACGAGTGGATGGGAAATAGAAAATTCACCCCGGGGATCACTACAGTGGCTCTACTTGACAGAGGCACTGGAAGCTAAGGTCAGGTGGCAGGATGCCAGGGTAATCCTATGGGCTAGGCATGTAAAGACTCCAGGGCCATTAGCCTAGTACACACCTATGAACCTAAGAGAGAGAATTATATATTTTGCTATCATAAAGTTTATATCAGACGTGTAGCAGTGGTGGGTGTGCATTGTCCCAAAACTGTATATATGGCTGGGTGATGGTAGTAAAACTCTTCCAGTATTTGTGAAGATTGGCTGTGAGGCATAGGATTTTGAATGAAGAGAAATGTTTTGACTATGACAAACCAAAGATATCAGTGACACTTATCCTAGAGATGTACAGCAACTGATCCATTTTATTTGATAGGTGATTTTGCATTCTAAATGGGTTTCAGTGATAGTGGGATGTGGTTCCGAAGTACAGCTACAGTATCTGAATGTGGAGAGAGAGACACCTGCAGTATTAGATGACTTGGTTTCAGTGATTAGTGATTTTTTTTTTTTAGAGAGTAAAATCCTAATTGGGGGGTAGTGCTGTGTTTAGTTAAGGGCTGGCAAATTTCTGGCTTGTATAGAAGTCTGTGTATTATAGTTACTTGAGAAAGAGCTAGGTGATGTGGTAGTTCTAACCAGTTGAGGTCTAGGAAATGGTATTTACTGTTACAGATTACTGCAAATTTGATTATTTTGGTATAATGTTGCTCAAATTTGGACAGTAATGATACTAGAAACTTAAAGATTGGGGCACCATAGAGGAGGGAGAGCTGTGAGAAAGAGGTTATACATTTTTTGACTATGTCAGTGCGGAAGGTTTTTACTGTGTATAATATACCTAGTTTTTGAAGAGTTTTTTTTTTTAGCATACGTGATACATGGTGGTCAGATTTCAACTGGTCATCTATGATGACACCCAGTAATTTTCTGTGGTTTACTCATTCTGTCATGGTGTCTTTGGCAGAGACTAGTGACTAGTGTTGTTTAGATATGGATCAATTTAGCGATATTGAAACTGGATATGCAATAGCTTTTGGCTGTTATTTTAAGGTATTCGACAAGTAGTCAGAGGCAGTTTTAGCAGGTTTTCATTTTTTGAGATATTTTTGATGGTATCTGTGGTACTTGGTTGGAAAAATGTTGAAAGTTTGAGTAGGGACCTCTGGAGCTTGATTAGTCACCTGGCCGGTCTATTTGTATAAAGTGAGTATTGAATTGGTTGGCCATGGTATCATTTTATTTCTGCAGGTTTAGTGTTGGTTGTGTAGCTTGTCCTGGATTTAACAGTCTGAGGCCCCGAATAAGGAAGAAATGCTTTGGTTTATTGTTAACGAACTGTAGTTCAAGTCGTTTAGAAGTGGAAAATACTTGCATTGGTCATCAGTGTGGGTGTACTGTGGATTTAGCCTGTAAACAATGGCATCTGCAAATCATAAGGACTAAAGCCCTTTAACCCCTGTAGAATCCAGCTTCCCAAAACAGGCAAAGTGCTGCTTTCTCCTTCTGTTTTTCATTGACTAATTTCAGAGGAGTAAGCAAAGCCAAAGGAAAATCAAGCTTATGCTGACTTTTATTCTGAAGTATGTCTGCCTACTGTTTTTTGTCAGTACTACCTAATGAAGCCAAAGTCTCCCTTATATTATAGTAGATGCTAAATGCACAAAAAAAGGTTAAATTACATTTTGGCAGTTTTTCTTCTATATAAACTGATTAACCTTATTTCTATGGCCTATTATTTTATTTACTAGAGGTAGCTGTCCTGAATAAGGATTTCCATAGATTAACCTTTAAAGAATACCCAGTAGTGGGATCAGATTGCAGGATATTAGTGAGATTTTGCAGCTGCTACATAAAGACAGACTAATTTATGTGAAGTACAGTATTTTCCAGCTCATGCTGGGGTGCATTTGAACTGAAGATTTACCTTCAGAGACGTTGCCAAATATTTTTGGTAGTTTTTATCAGCATTTTTCAAAACACTGGTTCAAAACTTCAGGGAAGTATGTCAGAACTGTTTTACTTACATTATTTACACTTTTACGAAACAGATAACCTAGCTTTTGAAGACCGTGGCTAGTGTCCAGATAGTGTGCATAATCATACTACATCTGTTTGAGCCTGTTGTTGATTATCTTGTAATTACAGTCAAGCATAACATTCCATGCTGAATGCTCACAGAACAGTAGTAGTAGTACACACACATGGCAGCAGATTGAGAAAAACTCCTGTAAGAAGAGCTGTATTCAGTTAGATTTTATTAGATTTATTTCACAGAGCCGCAGTGGCCTTAGATCTTTCTTTCTTCATAATATGCTAATAGGAATGGAAACCCAAGGACTAACGTCTGCCAAGCTGCATTCTTTCTGTTTTTAATAGAATCCTTGGGGGTAGTTTCTTGCCTTTTTGCCAAGAAAGGCAAGAACATGAGGGAATGCAGGGCCAGACAATAAGACGACGCTGTGCAACTCGGGTATAAAGTGTCTGTGATGGCAGGATTGGGGCACGCTTATTCCCTTCCAGGTATGCCCTGTATATGTTACATAAGGAAGTTTCAAGTTTATAATGAAATAGGAGAACCAAAAGAAAAAAATGTTGTGTACTGAAGAAGACAGTGTAAAATGTGTGCACAATTTTTATTTTTTAATGTGTTGCAGTTTGCTTCTGGTGTACTCTGAGTGGGTAGGTACTTTATCCCTTTCAATTGTATATCTTTCCTTTTGTAATTTTCATCAGATGCCAGCACCATGTCACCTATGATTGTGTAACTTTCTGTAGAATGCCAAAGAGCATTGCAGAGCTACAGAAAGGTTGTATGTCGGTCTTTATGTACCTTAAGTAACATATTCTGCAGATGTTCTTCATGTTTCACTGTTGCAGTCATCACATTTGGGTTATCCCTGCTGGTGTAGCCCTTGGCCGGCCTGAATACCAGATACTTAGTATTTCTGCGTCGGTTGCTGTTGCTTGTAGACTGACATCAGGTTGTCAGTGGTATAAAGGAAGGCAGCTGACACCATTACATCAGTCTTTCTTGCCATGGAGCCCGAAGCAGAAGCAGTTCACACCTAGTAAACAAAGCCAGCCTAGGTCCCACGGAAACAGACTTCCTAGACAGCAGTCCCATGGGTTGCAGAGATCTAAGCAGTGGACTGCCTCCACTTCAAAACCAGGGAGTTCTAAGCCACCCCCTTATGGTAAAAACTCACAATGACTCACCCCCTCCCTTCCCTCTGCCCACCATCACATACCCCTAGGAGGAAAACTCTCCTTTCACTCAAGCACCTGGTCCACCATTACCAAGGACCAATGAGTTCTGAACATTGTGTCTCAGGGGTACAAATTCTTCTTTCACACCCTTCCAACCCAAAAAGGGTTCCCAGATCTGCCACCAAATCAGTGGGCAGAGGCTGAAAAGCAAATCCATAGCCTGCTCTCATTGGGAGCAGTAGAACACGTTCCTGCAGAGCAGATAGGCCAAGGCTTCTACTCCAGACTTTTTCTGGTACCCAGAAAAGAGGGCACATGGTGCCCCATCCTCGATCTATCCATTCTAAACACTTTCCTGGTGATCCCAAATTTCAAAATGCTCACCCTCCAGCAGCTGCTACCCATGCTGTCCAAAGACGCTTGGCTAGTCACCCTGGACCTGAAAGAGGCCTAACTCCACATTCCCATCAGGGAGTCCTGCAGAAAATATTTTTGCTTCAGGGCAGGATCTCAACACTTTCAGTTCTCTGCACTTCCCTTTGGCTTATCTACTGCTCCCAGAGTTTTTACAAAATGCCTGGTTATGCCTGGTTCCAGCCATTGCTTTTTGCAGACAAAGAAATATTCAAATTTTACCCCTACGTAGATGACTGCCTTATTCAGGCAGACAGCCAGGAAAAGCTGCTCAAGGACCTGGCCTTTGTAAAGGACCTTCTAACCTCCTTAGGGTATACAATCAATGAAAAGAAATCCAAACAGGTACCCGCCAAAAGGATAATATTCCTGCGAGCAAGTCTAGACACAGCATCCCAGATGGCATGCCTAAGACCAGAGAAACAAAGCTTCCTATCAGCTTACTTCTCTCAACTGGCCACCAGCCCCATCTTTCTGCAGGGGAAATCCTGCAAGCCCTGGGGTTCATGGCATCTTGCATACACCTTATTCCATATACCAGACTGCATAAGAGGAAACTTCAGTGGTACCTAAAGAGCCTTTGGTGTCAAAATTCAAGATCTGGAAACTCTTTTACCTGTCATTCCTTGCCTGAGGAAAGAATTTCTTTGGTGGGCAACAGCCTGCTCCCACAACAACGGACTGCCTTTCTCCCCACACCCAGCCGCCCAGACCCTCACCACAGCTATATCAGACTACGCTTGGGGTGCATACACTTGGGGTACACACCTGAATGGCAGGTGCATACAGGGCCAATGGCACCCCCAGCAACTCCCCCTGCACATCAATCTAAAAGAGATGATGGCTGTACATCAGGCCTTGATAGCTTTCAAACACCTTCTTTCTCCATGGGTTCTCCTGATCAAAACAGACAACACCACAGTGATGTGGTACATCAACAAGCAGGGAGGGACTCACTCCTACCCACTGTGTAGGCTGACCATGACCCTTTGGTTCGCTGCCTCTTCCATGCATCTACAGCTGTTAGCACAATACCTGCCAGGCTCTCTCAACTTCCTGGCAGACCAGTTAAGCAAAAAAACGTTGGACCCCCACGAGTGGCAGCTCAACAGAAACACTTTCTTACTAATAACTCAGAAATGGGGAACCCCAGAGTTCGACCTCTTTGCCTCCCACACCAACCATCAGCTCAACCAATTCTGCACCAGGGAGCATCACTGCATGGCATGGAAAGTAGATGCCCTGTCCTTCTCCTGGGTAAATCTCTTTGTCTATGCCTTTCCTCCCTCCCTCCCTCCCATTCCCAAGGTACTGATCAAAATGGACCAAGGACCATTCTCATAGCCCCAGACTGGCCCAGGCAGCACTGGTACCCCTTGCTGCGCAGCCTGTCCCCACTGCCCCCATGGAATCTTCCTCAGATTCCCAGCCTCCTAATGCAGAGGGAAGGGGAATTCATGCACCTCCAATTGCAGACACTCAGTTTGGCAGCTTGGCTTATAACCTGACCCCTGACCAATCTGCCCTCCTCAGTAAAGAGGTGCTGGATGTTATCTGAGAGGCCAGATGCCCTAGCACCAGAAAGTCTTATGCAGATATGTGGAAAATGTTCTGCACCTGGATCCAGGCTAAGGGGGCCAATATGGCACAGCCTTTCATCCCTGTCATCCTAGATTATTTTGCCTCTTTTTTTCACATCCTCTGATCAAGCAGTTCCTTAGAGAGGCTAACAACTTGAGGCCCCCAAGAAGGGCACCAGTGCCAGCTTGGGACCTTAACTTTGTCTCGGAAAAGCTCACCCTGCCTCCATTTGAACCAGCTTCTTCTGCAGAGCTAAAATTTCTCCACTAGGAGACTGCCTTCCTCCTGGCCATCACTTCAGCCAGAACAGTCTCTGAGCTGCAAGCACTCATGGCAGTGGAACCCTTCATCATCTTCCATGCAGACAGGGTATCCCTCAGAACAAATCCATCCTTCATGCCCAATGTGATATCCAGTGTGGCTCTCAACCAATCCATCCATTTGCCCATCTTCTTTCCTAATCCTCAAAACAAGGGGGAAAGGATTCTGCACTCTCTAGATGTGCACAGACAGCTCAGATACTATCTGGACAGGACTAAACCCTTCAGAAAATCTGATCAACTGCTGGTTAGCTTTGCTTCAGGGGCAGAGGGCAAAGCCATCTCCAAACAAACCATTTCCAAATGGATAGAACACTGCATCCATTTCTGCTACAAATAGCATGGCAAGCCTCCCCCCAAGGGGGTCAGGACCCACTCCACCAGAGCAGCCTCCACCTCTGCAGCATTCCTCAGAGGAGTCCCCACCAGGGACATCCTGGAGCCTGCCACCTGGACTTCTGTTCACACCTTTATAAAACATTACCACCTGCCTCTCTTTTCTAAATCCAGGGCAGGTTTTGCCTGTGCAATCTTGCAGGGCATGCTAGCCAGCCCCTAGCTGCCTCCACCCATTTCCTCAGCTTTGGAAATCTACCCAAATCTGATGACTGCAACAGTGAAACACGAAGAACATAGTACAGTTGTGTACACCTACCATAAATATAGATGTCCGAGTGTCTTCACTGTTGCAGTCCTGTTTTCCCTCCCTCCCTCCTTCCCCCTTTTTCTTTTTGTTACCTTTCTTCCTTGTTGTTCTCTTTTCCTTACAATGGACTTACTGGTATTTTTTCCCACTGGTGGGGTCCTGCCACCAGAGCTTGACCTCCTACTTTGGGGGCTCCTGACTGGGCAGGGCAAGAAAAACTGATGCAATGGTGTCGGCTGCCTTCCTTTATACCGCTGATGACCTGACATCAGTCTACAAGCGACAGCAGCTGATGCAGAAATATTAAGTCTCTGGTATTCAGGCCGGCCGAGGGCTACCCCAGCAGGGATAACCCAAATGTGATGACTGCAACAGTGAAGACACTCGAGCATCTACATTTATGGTACGTGTACACAACTGTACTTTTCTTCCCTTTGCCCTTCTACTGTTGAAGTCCTTATGTGGAGCTCTGTTGGATATGTTGAGATGGCTACCAGCCCACTGGCATGTTACTTAGTGTATCTAGGATCTGAGGTTCAGCAGAACAAGTCTTGTAAAGCAGTCAGATATTACTGCCATGGTAATAGCAGAATGCAGGAGATACAAGAGGTGACTTCCATACACAAATGTGTATAGTAACTTTTGCTAAGCAATGTAATATGCATTTGCAGAAAACACTTCAGTTTGTTACTGATGTTGATTGTTACCAACATCTGGCATCTTCAGTCATACTTAAATTACTGATTTCAATATTTTTCTAAAGTGTAGATGGGATTTTAGTATTAAAAAATGCACTTAAAGCCATTGCAGTTTTCCACCTCCCACCCCGCCCCCAGTTCCAGTACAGGTCCTTTAACAAAGAAAGTTGTTGGTCAGTCAAACCTGGGATATCTGTGGTTCTCCTAGATGATGCAGATTGGTACACAGTCTGTCGCTGCCGGTCTTAGAAGTAGAGAGAACTATTTCACAAACTACAAGGTCCTCTCTTGTGTTAAAATACTCTCTGTAGCACACAAAACTAAAATCCTGGCTGTAACCCAGATAATCTGAGTTCAGATAACTGCTGGGGT